>NC_000071.6:108310835-108443335 GCF_000001635.26 Mus musculus
ATAAAGGAACAGAGTTGAATAATTTATTTGCATACCAAGTTGTCAAGGGTCAATTATCCTGGTTGGGCTTTGTTTTTGTTTTTTCCTCAACTTGACACAAGCTAGAGTCAAGGATCTGAGAAGAGGATAGTGGACTAAACCTCTGAATGTAAGGCAACCCCAATTAAATGTTTTCCTTTTATAAGAGTTGTGGTCATGGTGTCTCTTCACAGCAATAGAACATTGACTAAGACAAACTGTGACCCAGGATATTTAAGCCAAATAAGCCTTTTGCTCCCAAAGATGTTTTGGTCATGGTGTTTTATAACAGCAATAGAAACCCTAAGACAACATGTAACACTTCAAACTATATAGTCTGAAGTTTTAATTGGTTAATCATTCTTGTAGGAAGTTAAGTGTAAGGTGGTATTCTTTCAGGAACTTTTGTTCATAGAAGTTCATGTTTATGTGAAATGAGGAATAATGTACACACTGCAGTTGGTAGTCTAGCGGGACAATAGAGTTCGTGTCTTCTGTGTTTTGTTTTGTTTTTCTCTTCTGCTTAGTTGTTCTGTCCATTATCAACACTAGGATATTAAAGTGTCTAAACAGTGTTCTTCTATTTCCTATTTCTACGTTCATTTGTCAGGACTTGCTACATGTACTTTACTGATATTTTATGTGCACATGCATGTATATTCCTGTGGTACTGTCTTACTGATATTTTGATTTAATAAGACAGTGTGGTATTGTCATAAAAACACCTAATTAATAAACTATGTCATTAACTAATCACTGATAAATTCAAAGGCTACACACACACACACACAATTTATTTGTTTGTTTATTTTTATTCCCTTCCCCCCTCCCCCAGACAGGGTTTCTCTATGTAGCTGCTGTCCTGGAACTTGCCTGGAAGTCACAGAGATCCATGACATAATATTTTTAACACCACTCATGTTGGGTAAACATGCAGAAGAATGGAACTGGACCCTTCCTTTATACATACAGAAATATCAAGTAAAAATGGGTTAACCACTAAAATTTAATATCTGAAGCTATAAAACTCCTATAAGAAAAAGGTGAGAAGAAACTTCACCAAAACTGATGCTTTTTTTCCCCCTTAAACATATAACACCAAATTCACAGAGAATTACCACCAAAAAAAAAAAAAAGTACGTGTGATTATGGTAAACTGAAAAAAAAAAAACATGAACTAGATGAAAATTTAGCTTACAAATCAAATATAAAGGTTGCTATCCAAGATATTAAGGAATTCATACAACTTAACAGCAGCAAAACCTCTATCTTGTTCTTGGCTTCCTAGAAAAACAGAGTTCGTGAGAAGGGGTTTGGGTCTTTTGACTTACAGAAGCAAGGTCCGCAAGGAGAATGAGTGTGCACAAAGGAAGACAAGGCTGGGGTGGACTCTGTTCAAAGACCGGCTTCTGTCTCATTGCATGAGCCCGGGAAAATTCCCGCATCTAGAGCGGAAAGACCTTGCCTACCAAACACGTGGCCCCCTACGGTTTAGAGGTTCCTTCCAGAGGACAGCTTTCCAAAGAAGGGGAGCACACTCACTGATTGCCAATCGCATCAGGATCGCTTAATCTGCAGGCTTGCCCCAGACCCGAGTCTGTCAGAGTCGTCCTGTCAGAAAACTGGGGCCATAACACCAGGAGGAAGTGAGTAGGACTAATAATACACCAGAAACACCAGCAGCTAAATACTGCACCGACACTGGGCAGCGCTAGATGCGCCTGGCTCAAGGCGCACAAACTTGGAATCCTGAGATGGCGGGGCAGGTGCGGGGACTCTCGGTGGCACCGGAAGCGAGGCTCCCGAATGGATCAGCCGGGGATTCCGTGGACCTTTGGGTTCGGGAGGAGGCAGGGACTCCCGGGAGAATCACCCCGGGGCCGGTCCGCGGGGAACGTCGTCAGGGAGCGACCGCGGGCACTCGCCACTCTGACGTACTTCCTGTGCGCTGGGGCTGGCGAGGCAGGCTGGGAGGGAGCTCTTGACAGTCCGGGTGTGGGCTCTGGGTGCGGGTTTGCAACGCCCGCTGTTACACTAAGTTTCGGGCCGACCGGCCCAGCGGCAGGGCAGAATGCGGCTGGGCTCCGGGGCCTTCGCTGCCAGCTGCGTAGCGATTGAGGTGATCGGGGTCGCGATATTTATTCGGGGATTCTTCCCAGCTCCTGTTCGTTCCTCTGCTAGACCAGAGCACGATGCAGAGACCCCAGCGCCCGAACCCGTAGCAGGTATAGCCCCCCGCCCCCATCTCGGTGGTTCCCGCTTTCATTCTGCCCCACCACGGAAACAATTTGTATTGTTTTAGTGTTGTTTGTGTATCATACACCTTCGAGGCATTCGCAGCCTCCCGCCCCATGTCGACCTATGTGATAATCAGAGGATTCCCAGAGTAACTCCGACTTTGCGTCTTGTTTGCCGCTGTTCAGTGATTCGTACCCCTTTTCCTAATAATCCTTTCAATCACTACCAATTTAGGTTTCCAGTTTTGGACCCATAGGGCATAACAGGTGATGTTTCTTCAGATCTCCTCCAGTTTTCTACAACTCTCCCCCAGAAGACCTCCCGGCCCTCAGTGCTTAGGGCCTCTCTGCATTAGCACCCTAGTAGCCTCACCAACACAGAAATAAACACCTGATACCCACTCCGCTGCAGTGAAACAGGTCCATATAATCACAGCCACTGGACATGTAAACCCATAGGTTCACTGCCTGCAAGACTAGGCTTTAGGGCAAGCTCAGGGAGGCACAGTTTCCAACTGTATGTCTCTTAGGTAGAAGTGGCCCTGTCCTGGACTCTTCACCTTGCTAAGAGTAGTGCACTACACATTCCTGGGATACCTACTCATTGTTAACATACTGTCCAGCCTAGCCAGGAGATGCCCTTCTTGGTAGTCACCTGCAGGCTGGTTACAACCCTTGAAGGAACCTTCACAGTTGTCTTGTTTGGTTTCTTAGAAAATTAACACAACACTGGCTACCCAAAATGGGCCTTCTTTCAGGTTGAAATAGATTTGATGTGTGCTAGAAGAACAAAGGAAAAAGACATTGAAGGCAATGGAGTGCTGAATGGAGTTTAAAATTTAATTTCCCCTTTTCTAAATACTTTTAGGAGTCCGTTCGAACTGGACCAAGCTGCCACCACCTCTCTTCAGTAAAGTGGTTATTGTGTTGATAGATGCATTAAGAGATGATTTTGTGTTTGGGTCGAAAGGTGTGAAGTATATGCCCTACACAACGTATCTGGTAGAAAAAGGAGCATCTCATAGCTTTGTGGCTGAGGCAAAGCCACCCACAGTTACTATGCCTCGAATCAAGGTAAATTTAACTTGGTTAAATTTTATGAATCATGACTTGGCTCTTTTGAAGGTTTAGAGCGATTATTTAACCGACTTGGAGACCCTGTTTTAATAACATGGGAAATATTTCAGTGTTGTCAGTGTTGCTGGGCAGTGGGGTGCTGAGGAAATCCCATAATAAGGTAATCTTTTTACCCCTTGTTAAGTAGCTGAAGTTCATCCCTCATGGAAAGGGGGAGGGATTTAGAACCAGATTTTCCAGGCCACCGTAGTCCAGGAGGTATCCTCCTTTGTGGTGGCCTATTGTGTTCCTTAGTCGTCAGGCTTGAGGGAGCCTTTGGGCATATTCAGCCTAGTTCATTAACTGTATATACAAGAAGACAAACTCGGTCAAGTTAAATTATTTGTCAGAATTATACAAAATGATCAAAGAACTATGAACTGGTCTGAAGAGCTGTTACTTCTACTACATAATTTGTTGTTCAGTCTGATGAGGGCACTTCTGAAGTGCATTGTGCTTTACCTAAGAATTGTGGCGGGGGTGGGGGGTGGGGAGGCTGGAGAAATGGCTCAGAGGTTAAGAACACTGACTGCTCTTTCAGAGGTCCTGAGTTCAATTCCCAGCAACCACATGGTGGCTCATGACCATCTGCAATGGGATATGATGCCCAGTTCTGGTGTGTCTGAAGACAGCTACAGTGTACTCATATAAATAAAATAAAATTAAAAAAGAAGAGGAGGAGGAGGAAGTACTTAGCAACTACTAGGTGTTGATACTCTAATGAATATACATTTGGGGGAAACTGATTTCATGTGGCTTGTCGTCTCTATGGATGTACAAAGGCATTGGACAAACAAGCATTCAAAGAAACATGTAGTTACATTGCAATGAGTGCCTGAGGAAAGAGCAGTGTACAGTTCTGCTGGAGAGATAGGAGTGCAGCTGAGGTCATGGAGCCTGAAAAGCCTGTTTGAAGAAATTACACTCAAAAAGCCACTATTAGGAGGAGTAGGAGAGTGTTGGCAGAAAGGACCAGAAGTGTCTGAAAATCTGCGGCTGCGTTAAATAAAACATTTATTTCATTTTATGTGTATGAGTGTTTTGCCTGCATGCATGTAGGTGCACCACAGAAGGCAGAAAAGAGTATTACATCCATTGAGACTGGAGTTACAGGAGATTGTGAGCTGTCATGAACTGAACCCAGGCTGTCTGCAAGAGTGTCAAGTGCTCTTAACTATTGAGCAGTCTTTCAAGGCCCTAAAGATTTTCTTTTCTTTTCTTTTCTTTTCTTTTCTTTTCTTTTCTTTTCTTTTCTTTTCTTTTCTTTTCTTTTCTTTTCCTTTCTTCTCTTCTCTTCTCTTCTCTTCTCTTTTCTTTCTTTCTTTCTTTCTTTCTTTCTTTCTTTCTTTCTTTCTTTCTTAAGATTCATTTATTTATTTTATTTATTTAATGTACTCACCATTGCTCTCTTCAGACACACCAGAAGAGGGCATCAGACCCCATTGCAGATGGTCATGAGCCACCATGTGGTTGCTGGGAATTGAACTTAGAACCTCTGAAAGTTTTGTCAGTGCTCTTAACCACTGAGCCATCTCTCCAGCCCCTTTTCAAATTCTTTTATTGTATTTTTTTTTCAAATTCTTTTATTTTTAAACCAGTCTTCCAATGGGCTTCTCTGGTCTAGTGTAGTTCAGGGCCAGACCATGATTGGCAAAAGTTCGATTGAGCCTGTCACCCATTAAGGAATCTACCCAAGGCTCATTTGTGCTGGGACATTTGACTGTCTAGGTAGTTTTCAAGTCTGATCCGCCTTTCGCTGTTTAATCAGGAACTCCACCTCAGCCAGAAGAACTAGTAGTTTTGGTTACTTCTGAGTCTCTCTAGAGTCCCAGAAATACATGCATGCTTTAAAACTTGTCTGGAGTTGTCTTCCTTCCCGGAGCCCTGTTTCAGATTTCAAGTTGGTTTTTTTTTTTTTTTGCTTGCCACAGCCAACTGTAATGGAGTCATTATCAGATCAAGTAGAGAAGGAAGGAGATAGGAAAAACCATAGGGACAGTGTTTGCTTGAGCATGCCTATACAGCTCATTACATGATTTTGGTGACAGTTAAAGCTCCAAGGTAACTGCTTTTGATAGTTTTTATTGGTTTCCCATTGCTCTCGGGGTGCAGGGGAAGGGGTGCCAAACTCCTCAATTCTGCCATTCTGGAAGTCTGGTTGGTTTAAATTGACATTTTTGGCTAGTGATAAAACTCAACATTAGAGCACTTGTCTAGCATATGTATAGCACTGAGTTCAAGTTCTAGAATCTTAAAAATGGAGTTTGCATTTATTTGCCACTGAAAAATTCTTTTCAGAATTCTGTAGGCATTACAGAGATTCCTGTTCTTTTCACCACAAACCTCTGGATGTTGATATTTTCGGTGGTGATAGAACTCCAAATTATGAAGATTCACTACTATTACTGTGGCTTGTAGGGTCTGTGGTAAAAGTGGGGGAGAATATTGACTCTCCTCTAACCAGGAAGGTAGGCGATCTCACAGCCACCATCTGTTATGTGGTGCAGTATTGTAGGTGTGATTGATGTTCCGCTGACATTCTTGGCCCAGTTCACTTTGAGAACTGTATACAAGCAGGGTTTCTTCCTTAAAAAAAGATATTAGATTTGCTGGGTTGTTAGGGTTTGCTTGTTAACGAGCTTGCTGTACAAAAGGCAGGTTAAATCTTATGTGAAACCCTGACAAAGAGTCTGAATATACAGGCTCATGTTATCAGTGTTTATACACATGTTAGTATTAACTTTGTCAATAAGACATAGCTGGTACTGTGTCTAACTATTATTGTCATCTTCACTATCTTACCAATGTAAGGATTCCCTGAACCATGTTCATTAAATAATCAAGTCTTCAATATTGAGTTTGATATATTGGTCCAAAGTCCGTGTCCTATCTTGCTCTCCTCCCCTGCCCACTTGCCTCCTAGCTTTGACTCTGGTCTCTAGAATAGGGCCTACCGTAGGTTCGTACCCACCTGTTTGACCCCCAACTGATCTTCCTGTCTCTTGTGCTTTACTTTTGGATCTGTAATCTAAGTCTTGACATGTTTCTTTCTACAGGCATTGATGACAGGAAGTCTCCCTGGCTTTGTTGATGTCATCAGGAATCTCAATTCTCCTGTGCTCCTAGAAGACAATGTGTTAAGACAGGCAAAAGCTGCTGGGAAAAGAATTATCTTTTATGGAGATGAAACATGGGTTAAATTATTCCCAAAGCACTTTGTGGAATATGATGGGACAACATCATTCTTTGTGTCAGATTATATAGAGGTCTGTCTGTCTGTCTCTGTGTCACTTTGTCACTCTGTGTCACTCTGTGTCTCTGTCTCTCTCTCTCTCTCTTCTCCTTCCTTTCCCCCTCTCTTTCCCTCCCCCTCCCCAAGCTCCCATGCTGCCTAGGTAAGGGTAGAACTTGATGTGTAGCAAAGGCCATTCTTGAACTCTCTATACTCATAGCTCCTTCTCCAGAGTGCTGGGCTTACAGCATGCACCTACATGCCTCATTTCAGAGGTCAGTTTCTTAAAAACAGAAGCATTCTACCTTAGGTAGAGTTGGATGCTACCATTTAGAGGTGATGCTGTTTTCTGTGTGGTATTTTTTTAATTTATTGAATGGTATGGCAAGATTATAAAATCATTCATTCCTGTAATCAATTGTAAATGGTAGCATAAACCTGGTGCAAGAGTGAACCAAGGTATGTAGGCCCCAGCATGCTAAATAGTTGGACAGACATTGAGGGCACAGAAGATCAGGAAGGGTGCTACAGCCCAGCAGCTACATCATTGAATGAGTGAGGACTCACGGGCAGAAAGGGAGGCAGCAGAACAAAGTTATGAGTCCAGTACATGCCCATGATATGTGAGTCAGGTATGTGAAGGCTGGGCCTGTGGCAGAGGAGGTAATGTACGTGCTATCTGTGTAGCCCTACAATAAGAATCTCAGTTTAGTTTGGGGTTTGGCCAGTCTTTGAGTGTATGTGGTCTCACTGGCACCTTTCCTAGAGTGATAAACCCTTTCCACAATTGACCAGGGCAGGTACGGTGTGAATTTTCAGTAGTGACAAGTTTTCACACTGTGCTATCAGGTGGAAATACTTTTCTCTGTGGTCCATGTTTTATTGGGAAGAAAGTGAAGACCCAGGGCTAAGCAGGATGCTAGCTCTACTAGGAGCTGTTTACCTGCTCACATTGCCATGATGTTTGCTTCGGAAGTAGGAGATGTTATAAGTGTTCTGTTCTTTCCAAGAATAGCCTTTATGTAGGACTGCTACTTATTCCTAGCTGTACTGTATTGTCTTGGCTGGCTGCCTTTCACCCTTTATTCACCCCTTATTTTACCCTTTATTAGTCTTGGTGCTTGTTTAGTTTATTTATTCAGCTTTAGTTAAGACCAGCAATGGTCTTTCCTAATTTAAATTATTTGTATAATATGTTTGTCACAAGCTAGAGACATTAAAAAGAATAGGCATAAGAACTTAGTCTAATACTAATATTCATTTTTTTAAAAAATAACTTTGGGGCTTTTGTTTTTTTAATTTCTATGAGTTACCTAAGATTAATTCCTGATGATCTAGGAAAAATTGGATGCACTGTTTATATGTACTTCCTCCCTCCCTTTGAAGGTGGATAAAAATGTCACAAGGCATTTGGACAAAGTATTAAAAAGAGGAGACTGGGATGTGTTAATCCTTCACTATCTAGGACTGGATCACATTGGCCACATTTCTGGGCCCAACAGCCCCCTGATTGGTCACAAGCTCAGCGAAATGGACAGTGTGCTGATGAAGATCCACACTTCACTGCTGTCGAAGGTAAGGCTTACTGTGGTGCATCGCATGATGATGAAAGTCCTTGTGGCCAGTATTCCTAGGATGAATAGAAATGACTGAGAGGGTAGCATGCCCATTCTCAGCCAAGCAGTCATGCTTTTGCCATAGGGACCTTCCAGGTCACTGTTCCTAGGATGCTACTATTGATAGAGTTACACCCTGGCTAGGGAAGAAACATGAGAAATATAGTAAACAATATAAATGTGCCAAAAAAAGGAGTTGCTATCGAGGAAAAACATGGGCAGGAGGAGCTAGCACCCTGTTTGGGGTGGGTGGGTGGGTATGGTTTTAAATAGTATATTCAGGACCATCTTTCTGGAAAAGTATTCCACGTGAATAGAGACTTGAAGAGAGGGAGGGACAGATAGATACTATTTGTGTGGATGTGTGTCAGGTACAAAGCATTGAGGGTCAAGAGCCTGCCCAGTACCCCTGGAGCAGATAAGATCAAATGGCTGCAGCTCTGGGCAGAGAAGCCTGATGACCTGCCATGCCCTCCTGGATGCCATGTGTTATCTTTAAACAGCCTTTAGTTTCTTCCTTGACAGGAAACTGAGGCAGGAGGAGTCATGTTCCCACAGTTTGGAAATGACAGATACCCTGCTGTTAGTGGTCATAAACACAACCCTTATGTACTCTGAGCTACGTACTGCTCTTGATTCACCTGTCACATGCACCTGTAACATGTAACATGATTCACTTGGACCCTTTGGTATGACTGTAACTTCACTGAAAGAGATTTAAAGCTTTAAGGTGAAGGTCCTATTTATGAGCTAAAGTGAAGCTCTGTAGTTGTTTCCTTTGCAGGACCATATATGTTCTTGTAAGACAAGTACAGCTGACAGGTTCCTCTTTACCTTACAGGACAGAGAGACTCTCTTACCCAGTTTGCTGGTTCTCTGTGGTGACCATGGAATGTCTGAGACTGGGAGCCATGGGGCCTCTTCCACTGAGGAAGTGAGCACACCTCTGCTCCTAATCAGCTCTGCATTTGAAAGAAAACCTGGTGAGAATTAGGAATGATTAACAGCTTAAACTATATCTGATATCAGTAATCACAAACAGTGTGAAAAATGGAAGGGGTAACGGGCAGTCAGAACTTATCATTTATATTCTTTATAAATACTTTTCTGTAAGAATTCTGTTGCAGAAATCTATACTATCTAGGTATGGAACTACTCAAAATTTGCCTTGGCCTAGTGAGGTGGCCCAGTGGGTAGGGGCACTTATGGCCAAGTATGACTACTTGAATTCTATCTCTGGAACCCCTGGAGGAAGGAGAGAAGTCACTCTCTCAAGTTGTCCTTTGACCTGGATGGAATGTATGTGACCATACGCATACACACATATACAAAGCCCTGGCTGTCCTGGAACTCCCTCTATAGACCATGCTGGTTCAAACTCACGAAATCTGTCTGCCTCTGCCTCCCGAGTGCTGGAATTAAAGGCATGTGCACTCTCTGCCCAGCTTAAAAAAATTTTTTTTTGTTTTTTGTTTTTTTTTTTTCGAGACAGGGTTTCTCTGTATAGCCATGGCTGACCTGGAACTCACTTTGTAGACCAGGCTGGCCTCGAACTCAGAAATCCGCTTGCCTCTGCCTCTCAAGTGCTGGGATTAAAGGCGGGTGCCACCACCGCCTGACGTAATTCTTCTTTTTTTTTAATGAAAAATTGCCAGCAACTAATATTTAAATATTTGTAAAAGTGCTCACTATTTAAAACCCTATGTTGATAGCCAAAGTCAGGGACTCAGAGAGAGCCATGGACTAGCTAAGGCCCTATTTCTCAGTCAGATGTAATTCTCTCTTTCACCTTACCTGATATACCTGGCCTGGCTTATCCCCCTCACAGCTACATGCCCTTCTGGCCTCCACAAGACTAAACCATGCACACAGTGGGTACCATCGTTATTTCTGCAGAACATCTGGAGCCTGTGGATGCTCTCTGGTTCTGGTCCTGTAACCTAATGCATTGGGTTAGCATCTTGGTGAGTGCAAAGCCAAAATAAGTGCAGCCGGGACATGAAAGTGTGCAGAGTCATTTCCAAAACGGTGCTCTCTTGGACAGAAGCAGGGATTTAGTTAGGTAGGGAACCTATACACGTTCATATAGAGAGGTTGGCCTCTTTCTAAGCAGCCTCAATTAAAGAGTACATTCCTGAGCATGCTTAGTTTAATGTCATAATTTAAAAAGAAAAGACAATAGACACATTTTGGACTATGCAAGTCATGTAACAGTTTGTAAAAGATTAAAGTGATGGGCAGAAAGGTCGCTGGGCATGCTTAGCTTGCACCATAAGATTTTTGTTTTGATTTTTTTGGGGGGGGGCGTATTTTGTTTTGAGACAGGGTTTCTCTATGTAATACCCCTGGCTGTCCAGGACTTGATTGGTAGACCATGCTGTCTCAAACTCACAGAGATCCACCTGCCTACCAAGTGCTGGGACTAAAGGTGTGCACCACCACACCCAGCTTCATAAGTTTTTTTAAATAAGACTTTTAAAATTAAAATTACACAATCCCCCATCCTCTTTTGTTTTTTGCTTCCAATCTCTTCATGTTCCCCCTTGAAATCATGGTCTCTTTTTCTTCATTATTGTTTTATACTACACACACACACATTTTATGTGTCCTTAAATGTACAACTACAACTTCCTCAGTCTGTTTAGTGTTATATAGTTCTATATAATTTGAAGGCTAACCACTTGGTATGCCAGTAGTGCTTTGTCTGTGGAGACTGTGAACTCTATCCCTTCTATGTTAGCACGGCTATTGATATTTTACTTCTTTGGGTCTTGTTTAGGGAGCCATATTATTGGGGTGTCATGGGTGAAGCCTCACCATCATTTCTAGGAGCCACGATATTAGAGCAGATTTCCTGATCCTCTGGCTCTTACATACAGTCTTTCTGCCTCCTCTATGGAAATGTTTCCTGAGCACTTAGTTGTAGGTGCATCAGTTGTGGGTGGACACCCACCATCACTTGTTCTCTGCATTTTGACCATATGGTTTTCTGAAATGGTCTCCATCTGTTACAAAGAGAAGATTCTTTGAGGAGTGATGAGCTACACTTTTTGTGGGTTTAAGGATAAATGTTTAGAGCACGATTAGGAATTATGCTGGTTTAGTAAAATGGAGGTGTTGCATTCTCCAAAGCCTGTGGCCCAACTAACCCTGGGGAATTGATTAGTTCTCCAGTACCAGGCATGATTTCCATCTTGTTGAATGGGCTGCAAGTCCAGTTAGAAAGCTGTTGATTACCACCGGGATATGAGGCCACTATTGTACCCTTAGGGTTATCCTACAGCTGGTTCTCATGGGTTGTCATAGTTCATAGGCAGTACAGCTGGATAGGACTATGGTTGCATCCTTTTTGGAGACCTTATATATAACTGTCTCTTTTGTCTCACCAAGCTTAGAAGCTCCAGCCTTGACACCTAATTGCCTTTTGTTTCTGAGACAAAAACGGATGAGAAATGGCCTTTTTCCACCTTGGAGTGGGTAGACACTCACTCTTGTGTAGATGGTGTGAGTGATGGGGCTACATTCTAGGCTGACACCCCTTAGAGTTGCTGTTTCCTGGAGTTTGGAAGTGGGGTGGAGAAATTCGTGTGCTATAGACTCTTAAAGTTCTTACAAAAGTTCAGTAGACTTTCATAAGTGAGTGTTTCTTCAGTTGATAGATAAACTTAGATAATTCCAGACAGCGAATGGTGGCTGTTGTTTTTTATAAAGTTTGGATTATTTGCCCTTATGATTTCATAGACTGCCTTTCAACCTGCTGCTACCTGTCCTGAGTTCTTAGGTCCCAGTGGGAACCATTGGTATGGGTTGCTCCAAGGGCAAGGGGAGAATAATGCTCCCCTCGACCTCCACGAGGGGAGAGCAGGTATGTTGCTTGGTTGACTCACCACTAAGTAGGACTTGGCATATTTCATAAACTTGTTCTGTCTTCCAAACCTAAAATGGTGCCTGACAGCTTTTTCATCAATATTTGTTTATTAAAGGTTTAAAAAATTGCTGAAGTCGAGATGTTGTGGGCTTAACGGAAATGTATGAGTAGCGGAAGAACGGAGAGTAGTTCTCTGAAGTGCCTGTAGATGAAAGCCCTTTGTATTCTCTGTTCACATTACAAAGCTATACTTATGAAAGTAGTTTGTGCTGGCAAGACTGGTCAGGTTCATCAATGGAGGAAAATAAAGAGGCTAAAAATAGATTTCAACATAGAAGATTTGTTGATAATAGTGGCTTCTCATGTTAATGAGAAAAAGACAGAACACTCAGTTTATGATGTTATTATAGTTAGTCTGCCAGGTAACCTTCTGCTAAGTAATGGCGCTGCCTACCAAGCTCACTTTCTCACTAATACAGATCCATCCCAGACCCAAGCATCCTAACCTCTTCAAAGAATTCTTTATCGTGGAGATTTTCAGACCTACTAAGTGTAACCAAGCAGTGTCAGTCCCCAGGTGTAGTTCTAGACTGCAGCAGGTGCTATTCAGTTATCCCACCTGTGCACTCATTTTCCTTGTTATCTAGGATCAGACTTCAGAACCACAGATAGGCATTTTCTCTATGTGATCCCGGTTCCGTTATACATTTCAAAAATGCCATTAATTCCTTAATATCATCTAATAATGTTCAGATTTCCAGTGTCTGGCTCTTTAGGTGTCTTTGTTTGTTAGGAGCAAATAAGGTCTATACATTGTGATATGCCAGTGTGTCTCTTAGATCTCTTTTAACCTGTAAGGCTTCCAACTCTTTTAATTTACCCATTTGTTTGCTGAAAAAAATTAAATTGTCTGTTGAGTCCCCTGTGATCTGGTCCTCCCAGTCTTACTATGTAACATACCTGGCCTCTAGCTAACTCTCAGTTGTCCTGCCTCAGCCTCCTAGTGTTGCCAGTTTTTCTGTTTGGTCAGGTTTTTCTGTCACCATGGGAAGCTCCTCTAACCCAAACATTCAAGCAGACTCAGCACAGAGTTCAGTCTGGTTTGCTTTGGTCTGATCTGGTTTGGTTTGGTCTGTGCATGGCTGTTTCTAGCAGAAAAGACATATTGTTTAGATCTATTAGTTATTTTTGATTGCTATGCTCAAACACCTTAAGTTTTAGAACACTCAGCCCATCGTTGCTTGTGGAAGACATTGTGGTGGCAGGATTGTACGGTGGAATATAGCTCCTCATGTCATAGCAGACAGGAAGCAGAGACTGATAGGACCGAGCCAGGTACAATATACACCCAAGGACCCCAAGGACCTATTTCCTCTAGCTAGACCCCAGTTCCTAAGGTTTCCATAATTTCTTAAAATAGTGCTGCCTGCTGGGTACCAAGGGTTTAAATGCACCAGCCTTTGAGTAAGACAGTTTTATCCAAACTGTAACACTAGGAGTTTGTTCAGCTAGGAGTTTTCAAAGAGTAGTGTTTTAATTCTCTAAGTTTTTATATTACTTAGCTATTATTTTAGTTCTTTTATGCTATTATAACAGACTCCCAGAGATTTGATACTTTTTAAAGAAAATGAATTGATTTCTTGCTGTTCTGCAGGCTGGGAAGTCCAAGATCAAGGTATCAGAATCTAGTAAGGTTTATTCCCATCTCCCAAGATGATGCCTTAATTATCGTACCCCGAAGGGAGGGAACAGTGCATCTTCATGTGATAGAAGATAGAATAGAAAATGTTTGGGATTTTACTAAATTATAAGATGGAGGCCATTTTATAGTAGTACTAGGGCTAGTGAAACTGACAAAAAGCACCAACTCCCAACACCAAATCATTGGAGATTAAGTTTCTCTCACATAAAATTTGGGAGAATATTAAAGTTAGATCAACAAGAATAATTTTATAGGGCTGGAGAGATGGCTCAGTTGTTAAGAGCTTTTCTAGAGGTCCTGAGTTCAAACCCCAGCAACCACATGGTGGCTCGCAACCACCTGTAATGGGATCCGATGCCCGCCTCTGGTGTATCTGAAGACAGCTATAGTGTACTCATACATAAAATAAATAAAATTTTTATAAAAAAAGAATAATTTTATAAAGAAAATGACCCTGTATACGTTGGAGTTCCCAGTGATACTATTTATATAAGAGAGACAGAATTGTTCTTCCTATATATCACCAGTTTCAAATCAATTAATGAATTTATTATCCTTCAATAAATGGTCAATTAAACTTGTTTATTTTTTAGTAAAAGTGTGAATTCACAGTTTTAAGCATATTGACTAGTTTCTGTTCATTATAGCTACTATTCTTCTTTTTAAAAAACATATCTTTGGCTAATGCGAACATCTTTATTCCCAAGTCCTTGAAGCAAGACCTCAGTGGTCTCTGACCCGTCTCTTGCCCTCTGAACATTATTCCTAGCTGTCATGCCTGTGTCCTTCTCAGGGCTCATTTGTCTTCTTAGGGTACCTGGATCCTTCAAGTAGAATAGTGTTTCATAGCTAGAAGTGTAAATTTATGCTGAATTCCATTAGGTTTCTGGACAGAAAAAGAATTTTTTTTTTTCCGAGATAGGGTTTCTCTGTGTAGCCCTGGCTGTCCTGGAACTCACTCTGTAGACCAGGCTGGTCTAGAACTCAGAGATCCACCTGCCTCTGCCTCCCAAGTACTGGGATTAAAGGCATGCGCCACTACTGCCCAGCGGAAATCTTTTAAAATAAGTTTATCTTGAGTTTGCGTTGATACTTTCACCTCACATTAAGAACGATGAAATCTCCTTCTTAGATTTGCCCCGTGCTTTCTTCTGTCTGAGCTTTAGTTAGAATCCTGGTTAACATCAGCATTTGGTAGAGTTAGAACACGACATGGACTGCACTTATGTTGTCCTGCAGGAGAGCTCAGTCTTAGAAGAGGATCTGATGAAATGAAAGTAGATGTGTGTTGTGTTTGCTTTTGTTTATGTTTGTTTTCCAAGTCAAAACAATGCAAGAAAATAGCAGAAAGCACTGAAGATGATAAGCAACAACACTGAAGTAGAAAGTTTGTCTAGAAATAAATCTGACCAAATGAAATGTCTATACAACCAAAACTTACTGCAATTAAAGTAAAATCTCTGCAGACTCACACCTGTGTGTCTAAGAAGCTTTGAGCAAAGCAATCTGGGAAGACTTCCCTGGAGACCCAGATAGCTCTGTAAACCTGTTCTGGTGCTTCTGGGGTTGGGGCAGGGTGGGGGTGGGGTGTCATATTCTTTATAGACGAGAAAGTTCTCCTAGGTTACTTTTTATCAAAGGTTGTTTTGTATACTAGGGCCCTGAACCTTGAATACTACAGCCATTCTTCTTCTAAGAAGCTGGTAGGGCAGACAGCTATTGAAGGCTTAAAGACATATGGGAAGTCAGAGTCTTATTCTTGTCTTAGTCAGTGGTCATACCTGCCCAGCTGAACCCAGCCTCATCCTGCTTTCCTAAGAAAAGATCCTGCTATCATTCAGAAACCACTGCTAATACTAACTCATGTTGACTTGACATCACCTAAGTCACCATCTCTTGGACTCTGTCTGGCTACTTGTCACTTCCTTGCCCAATGCTACAATCAAAATAATTGTATTTAAAAAAATTAGACTCTCTGTCCAGTGTATTATAAGCCACTTAGGGGAAAGTGGCACTCAATGCATTTATTGACATAAAAATCAAGGGGGTGGTTTCTGTGTGAATCTACCTTTGAGTGGCTTGAAATCATAGCAATTTGACTTAACATTAGCCATTGTTGCTCAACTTCAAGAATAACTACCATTTTCTACTTTGTAGAAATCTATTGCTTAAAATGTTTTGCTTTTTTCTAGGGGATATTCGACACCCGAAGCATGTCCAGCAGACTGACTTGGCTGCAACACTGGCAATAGGACTTGGTTTGCCAATTCCTAAAGACAGTGTAGGAAGCCTCTTATTCCCAGTTATAGAGGGAAAACCGATGAGAGAACAACTGAGATTTTTACATTTAAACACATTACAGCTTAGCAAACTATTGCAAGAAAATGTACCATCCTATGAAAAAGGTAAGGTAATTAAATAATAGTTCCAACCTCTATAAGATCTTCATGATTCCATGGGCCTTATGTCTTCCATATGTTTTTCTGGTGTGCAATTTGTAATGGAATACTTTGTAGTTGTTACTCTAATTATTAATATTATGTTCCAGTTTTCTAACCTTCTTTACTGTCATTATTAGCAACACCCATGAATATAGTGAAGCTATTTGAAATCTTTTATATATTTCTCAATTCAACAATTATTTACCAAGTTTTTGTTTATGAACGAGAGGCACAGGGCAGGCGTAGTGGTGGCGCACACCTTTAGTCCCAGCACTCATGAGGCAGAGGCAGCCAGATCTCTGTGGATTCAAGGACAGCCAGGCCTGTTAGACAGAGAAACCCTGTCTCAAACAACCAAAAAGCAACAATAACAACAATAGCAGCAACAGCAACAAGAACAGCCTAAACTAAAAATAACTGGAGATAAGGCATTGAGTCGTACCAGATCTCTGTCCTCACAGGATCTTTCAGGGTGAAGAGAACAAAAGTGTTATGATGGATGCCAGATGGTGGCCAGAACCCTAGGAGAAGATAGAAGCATAGATGGGTTGATAGACTAAGACAGGGACAGAGGGCACAGAAGATGAGTTCAGACATACCATCAAAGGGCTTTTAGGCATTGGATGAGCTTCTAGTTTTGTCTAGGTAAAGGAGGACACAGCAGAGTTTCCTGCATTTTCAAAGGCTCTCCCAGGTTCCCTCTGGGAGTTCTGCCTTATACTGTAGCAGAGCAGGCAAGAAGCAGCTACGGTGTTTTGGTGTGAGGTAAGACGGCATTGGCTCAGCATCGTTGTGAAAATTAGAAAGTAGATGTATTTTGTGTTTGCTGGCTTTGGGATATAAGGCACACGAAGTCCTGAGGCCAAAGAAGCAGCTCCAGGCTTAGAGCTAAATGGTGAAGGAATAGTGACCATGCAGTAAGGTAGGCAGGAGCTAGTTTTCAAGGCAGGTGTCTTAGTTATTTTTCTATTTCTGTGGTAAGACATCATGACCAAGGCAGTTTATAAAAGAAGGAGATTATTTGGCACTTATTATTTCCAGAAGCTTAGAGTCCCTTAACCATCGTGACAGGGAACCTGGCTGCAGGCAGGTACTCAATCAGGCTGTCAGGCATGGTGCTAGAGCATTAGCTGAGATCTACAGCCTGAGGCAAAGAGCTACCTGGGGATGGCTAGGCTTTTGGAACTTCAAAGCCATACTCAGTGATACTACCTCCATAAGACCACACCCCCCTAATCATTTCCAAACAATTCTACCAGCTAGGAACCAAGTGTTCAAGTAAATGAACCTAGGGGGACCACTCTCATTCAACCATATGGGGTAGGAAGCTATGAAAAGAGAGGTTCAGTAAGGAGACAATAAGCACTATGTTGATGCTGTACTGAGAGCTAATTATTGGGTCTGAGGATTTAGAGTCATTGGGGATTGCTGGAGCAGCTCCTGTTTAGTGCTGGGAGAGAGACTGGTTAGACTAGGTACAGGTAAGGGCAACGGATCAGAAAGGTGGACTGCGGTCTAAGCAAGTGATTTTGTCTTCAAGCTGAAGATAGTAGGGGCTATTTCTGTGACAATAGGATCCCAGGAGAAGAGTGAACCTCTGTGGGACCCCTTATAGATCACTTGAGACACATTTTCAACTGATCTGCTCTGGTATGTCCAGCATATCACAGACTAACACATCTGTCGCTGATACTCCTTCACAAGTCTTGAGATGGTAGTTGTGCTTGAGGCAGTATTTCATATGATATTGGCAAGTTTTCTTTAAGTTGTGATATACATGCAGTATGGTGGACACATGAGTGTTAGCTGTGGAAGACTAGACCCTGCCTGCTAGATGGAAAATGACTGTGAGCCATATGTAGCAAGGGGCAGGAAGACTTTCTGAGTGAGTACTCAGAGGTGAGGTCTGACTTCAACGTACACTTTAGTTTAGTCTAGATTATTTGTGACAGTTAATCTTTTTTTTTTTTTTTCTAAAATAAGTTTTTTGCTTGTAAGGTTTTTTGAGGAGGTGGGAAGGTGTTGGTTAGTTTAGTTTATGCTTTTTGTGGTTTTAAGTTTGATAATGTTTTATTTTGGTATATGAATGGTAGGCATTTTTGGTGGTTTTTAACTTTGTTCATTTGGATTTATTTGTTTGTTTGTTTGTTTGTTTGTTTATGGTAGTAGTGAGTTTCATAGTAGTGGGGTTGCCTATCACTAAACTACATCTCCAGGCCTCTTTAGTTTCATTTTGAAACAGTCTCACTGTTATACAGACCTGTTTTGAATTCTGTAACTCAGGTTGTCCTTCAATTTGTGATCTTCCTGACTCCATCTCTTGAATAGCATTAGTCACTAGGCCAGCCATTGCTTGGTAGTTTTATATATGTTGTTGCTAGCAAAATTATCGCCTAGCAAATTGCCAACAAAAAACCCAACTGCTAAGGATTTTGATGTTTCAGAACTATTAGGATAGAAAAAATTAGGAACCATGTTAAATGGAAAGCAAACAAGCCTGCAAAGGTTAGCAGACATTGTCGTGGGTCCTTCATTCCTAGGAGGCCTACCTGTATCCCACCATCAGTACATGTTCTACTCTCTGAACCCCACAAGAAGACCAGCAGAATCTTCCACAACATCTAGCCAAATCTGATCTTCTTGCACTCTGTCTTTTTTTGAGTTCTGTTGGGAATAGTTCCTCCCCACACCCCACCCTGCACTCCCCAGGAACTTTGGATAAGATGTTCATAGTGACAGATGCTCTTCTCCGGTACCTCATCTGATTGATTCCTGGTCATCCTTTACAGTCAGCTTATCAGTCTGTCCTTGCCCTATTCATATTTCATTTCCAATCTAAAATGAGTTACTCCCCATTGCCACAAATGTCTCCTGTCATTTGCTTTTCCTTCATAGCATTCTTTGTGATTAAAGTTTTTTCTTTTTATGTGTATGGGTGTTTTGCTTGCGTGCATGTCTATGTATCATGTGTATTCAGTGCAGAGGCCAAAAGGAAAAAAAAAAAAATGTTGGGTGGTTGTAACCACCATGTGGGTCCTGGGGATCAAGCCTGAATCCTCTGATGGAGCCACCAGAGCGTTTAACCACTGAGCCATCTCTCTGGCCTCCATTCTTCACAATTGGTTATCACATATGTCCATGCCTACAACATAATTTTTTGTTTGCATTTGTTTGCATTTGTGTACACTTCTAAACCCAAGTGGAGGCAGGCAGGAGTTGTACTAGTTTATTCACCATTTTGTTTCTTTTTCTTTTTAAATTTAAGATCCTTTGTGTTGATTCCGTGTCTAGGACACAGTCGGTGCTTAGCAAGCATTCATTTGGCTGCATGAACAGGGACCCCAGGTTTCTAGGACTCCTTTTGTAGAGGCTGTAAAATTAACACAAATATCCTGTGTCTCTGAGGCTTATTTGTAGAGATCTGTAAGGCTGTTGAGTAATACACAAAGATAGACCAGATCTTTGTACTTACTTATGGAGGCTGTGGGTTATAGACACAGGTACCCCGTGTCTCTGTGACTTTGTTGTGGGGGCTACAGGGTGCCATCAGGCTTCTATACATCGCTTATAGAGACAGTGGGATATAGGCGAAGATGGCCTGAGTTTCTGTGACTCCCTGGAAGAGAGGCATGGATTATGAATACAGATCACTGCGGAGGCTTGGGGTGTAGACACAGACACTCTTACTTTGGTGGTGTAGCAGTGAGGGCACCAGCTGTGTACTTATTGTCAGTAGTAAGGACATGTGCAACCTGAAATGTTCAGATTGTGTCACTGAACCCTTGTCCTCAGCAATATGCCTGCAGGGTTCTGCTGCCACTGCTGCTGCCTCTGCTGCTTCGGTAGCAAAGCATAAGTTGTATTCACATAGCTCTGTGCAGCACATTGGGGGTGATAAAGGAATCTGTGGTCCTGATGAAGTACGAGGTGCATTTTAAAGAACAGAGCATCTCAGCAAGAAAAAGTCTTGTTTTTAGACCCATTTAGTTACAAGCAAGCACAATACAGTAAAGAATAACAGACCAGATCTGGGAAGCAGACTGTCAGCTTCTTGCCTTCAATAACACTACCTGTAGACCTAAAGGCAAAAGGCAGCCATGTGCCTGGGCCACACCCAGAAGCCAGACATTTAGTCCCAATATCTTCAGTGGCCATTGTAGTCACTGGGGAACAAAGGCTACTTAAACCTTTGAACGGTGGTTGGGTGGGGGCTTTCAGGGTGAGTGTACATCATTGGCCAGGGCCAGGGCACTGAAAATGTCTCATTAGCATAAGGAAGAATTCCAGGGAGTTTAACTGGGCTATGTAACCTCCTGGTGGGGTGGTAGGGTGGTGGGGGTAATGGGGTGGTGTGGGTGGATACTTGTGCCAGGACATACACATGACATGACCCTACTCCTGACAATCTCACGATGAGATTTCTGGGGTTTGGACATGCCTGGACCCAACTCTTGCTCTCAACCAGTTATACTCCCCCACTTATACTGCCCCTACCCACACCACCCCCGCCCCACTCAGGCTCTGGCCATGTTGGCAGTAGATGGATATACATCATCAACTGTTACAGTGTTACTGCGGTTTTGCTGACCTTTCCTGCCTAGGAACAGATTGCCTTCATTAGGTATCAGTTCTTAAAAATGTCCCAGTAAGGGCTGGTGAGATGGCTCAGTGGGTAAGAGCACTCGACTGCTCTTCCGAAGGTCTGAAGTTCAAATCCCAGCAACCACATGGTGGCTCACAACCACCCGTAATGAGATCTGATGCCCTCTTCTGGTGTGTCTGAAGACAACTACAGTGTACTTACATATAATAAATAAATAAATCTTTAAAAAAAAATTAATTAAAAAAAAATGTCCCAGTAAGTGAATGTGCTAAAATTATAAGTATGTCTAATCTTTTTGTCTGATAGATCCTGGATTTGAGCAATTTAAAATGGCAGAAAAGTTACATGGAAACTGGGTCAAACTGCACTTGGAGGAAAACCATTCAGACATTCTGCTTGGCCTGGGGACCAAAGTACTCAGGCATTACCTGGGTGCCCTGAAGACCCTGAGTCTGTCCCTGAGCACACAAGTGGCTCAATATGACATGTACTCCATGGCAGTGGGAACACTCATAGTTTTGGAGGTACACATGTTTGTATTCTCATGGTTTAGGTGTTAAATGGATTGTGCAACTCAGCCAAACATAAAGGTTTTGAATTTATATATCATTACTGCTGGGTATGGTGGTATATGTCTGTAATTCCCAAATTCAGTCTACTAAGATGGGAGAATGGCTACATCATGCCAGCCTGGGCTACAAAGATCCTATGTCTGAAAAGAAGAATGTCAGTGCAACACAGAAAATAGGAATGTTCTTTATTTTTCCATTGTGCACCCAGATTTAAGAGATTTCATGAAGTATTTGCATGAGGCAAATGGCTTCATTCAGCATTGCTATAAAAGATGAAAATATAAGTCAAGCTCTGCAGTTTTGGCAAGCAACTAAAATTAATTTTCCCTTGGGTCATTTTGTTGTTGCTCTTGTGTGAGCAGCAGGTTAGGATGGGTTGGGCTAATTCGAGTGGACTTTCCTATCCCTGGGCGTCCCTGTTCACCCTTGATCTTCTTTTTCAGGTTCTCGCCCTGTTCCTCCTTAGCACTCCACATGTGCTGTGCAGAAAGGCTGAGCTGGATGTTCCTCTGTTGTCGCCTGTGTTTTCGCTGCTCTTTTACTTGGTGTTTTTGGTTCTTTCGGCCATTCATGTCCTGGTGTGCACCTCATCTGAGAGCTCGTGCTACCTCTGTAGCCTCTCGTGGCTGGCAGTGGGGGCTGTGATGCTACTTGTGTCTGCGCTGTTCTGTGCAATTTTGTCTGCTCTTATCAGGATGGTCATTGACAGCACTCTGCTGAAGAAGGTATATGATGTGGTCCTTGTGGGTGGGCTTTTGTTTTGTTTTGCTAGCTAATCTTTCACTAATACAAATTGGTTGAAAATCTTGTATGTACCAGCATTGCAGTGCTGCAGTGCTTTGAAAGACCAAACATCATATAGACTGCAGGAGAAAGACCTAAGCATATCTCCCCAGGCTTCTGTGCATCGTTGTCTATAATATTCTGTTGTGTAGTCAGGTCATATGCTTTTACTCTCAGCTGGAAAGAGCTGGACTGGACCAGAGGTGATAATGGGGCTTCTGGATGTAGAAGACAGAGAGCATGTGTAAACTCAGAATCTCTGGGTTTCAAATGATGGACAGTGAACAGGTGGCCATTCAAGAGGCTCCCGGGGAAGTTTGATCCCTTGTTGATCTGTTGTGCCTTACCAAGCTTTCTTTTCAAGGCTTACATTTTTCTATGAACTTCTTGGTCTCTGGCAACCTTTGCTTATTAGGCAGGTGATGTGTGAAGTGATGTGTGATGGAGCAGTGTGAAGGAGCTGTGTGGTTGTATTAGAGCCCACAGTATCTAGGCCCTGGGATTGAGGAAGCCTGAGCAGTGGCTTTGGCTCCACCCAGAATACCTTGTCCTTCTGCTCCCTTTCCTATCACAGGGCCTTCGAGGATCCCCTGTTGTGTGTCTGGGTCTAGGCACAGTCTCTTTAGGAACTTTCTGGGTTAGTAGTGCTTCTCTGTGTACATTGCTATACATAGCTAACAGTTACCAGAACGATAAGTGACAAGAACGTCTTCATATTAAACTTGTGTGTGTGTTTGTATACCCCATAGTGCACATGTGGAGGTCAGAGGACAACTTGTGAGACTCAGTTCTCTTCTACCTTTTGTGTCCTGAGAATAGGACTCAGATCATCAAGTTTGGCAGCAAATGCCTATACCTGCCAAGCTATCTCATCAGCCCTTGAACTGTTTTTTTTTTTGGTTTTTTCATAAAGAACAACATTTACTTGGGGCTGGCTTACAGGTTCAGAGGGTCAGTCCATTATCAGCAAGCATAGGGAGCGTCCAGGCAGGCATGGCGCAGGAGGAGCTGAGAGTTCTACATCGTCATCTGAAGGCTGCTAGTGGAAGACTCACTTACAGGCTGCTAGGGTGAGGGTCTTAAGCCACACCCTCAGTGCCATGCCTATTCCAACAAGGCCATACCTCCTAATAGTGCTACTCCCTGGGCCAAGCATATACAAACCATCACATTCTACTCCCTTGCCCCCATAGGCTTGTTCAAACACATGAGTCTATAGGGGCCATATCTAACCATAGCATAATAAAACGTACATTTAGTACAACTTTCAAAGTTCCCATTGTCTATAGCAGTCTCGACAATGTTAAAAGTCCAAAGTTCAAATTCTCTTCTGAGATTTATCTAATCACTCAACTATAATCTCCTAAGCTAGACAGGAAGCCAGCTGGGCAAGCTCCAAACATCTCCATGGCTGATGTCAAAGTGGTCTTCAGGTCTCCACTCCTTTTTCATTTTTGTTGACTGCAACAAACTGCTTTCTGCTGGGCTGGTTCCACTCCCTATTAACAACTTTCCACAGCAGATAGCCCATGGCTCTGGATTCTCAAACATCTTGGGGTCTCCAGGACAACTTCAATGTTAAAGTTTCTTGTTTCAATGTCTGGGATCCACACATGATCTGGGGGGCTGGTGTCACTGCCCCAGGTCTGCCCTCTGTAGCACTCTAAGCTCAGGTCGATCCACTTCACTGCTGCTGCTGTTCTTGGTGATCATCCCATGGTACTGGCATCTCCAATATGCTGGATTCTTCTGCTGCAACTAGGCTTCACCAATAGCTTTTCATAGACGCTCTTCATGGTGTCAAGCCTCAGATCCTTTGCATGACTCCTTCAGCCCTGGGCCATTAACTGCAACTGAGGTTGCACCTTCACCAATGGTCTTCCATGGCCTCTCACAGTGCCAGGCCTCAGCTGCTCTTTATGACCCCTTCATGCCTTCCAAACCAGTACCACCTGGGTAACTCTTACACATTACCAAGTACAGCTGCAGCATGAGGTACAACCATGGCTATCTCTGGAACACAGCTTCTTTGTGCTCCCAGAAATCACTTCCCACAAGATTTCACCTCAGTGATGCTGATCTCTTCTTAATCACCGCCAATTTCTTAGCTCCAGCTAACCAGCATCAATTGTCCCAATAGTCTCCTTCTCCTCTTGACAATAAAGCCAGAGCCAAATGACCAAAGCTGCTGAGTTCTGCTTCCTGGGGCTGGAACTTGGCTCCTTTGTTTTATGACATTATCAGCAGCTTTCTGTTTTCAAACTCTTCACTGCCTAAGCTTAGCTGTCTTGGAACTTGTTCTGTAGACCCCCTTGAGCTGTTTTTAAGTTACTAATTTGGGTTGCTTATTTCTTTATTACTGTGACAAAATATCTGATATCAATAATTTAAGGGAGGAAAGATTGACTTTAGCTCACAGTTTAGATGTAAAGTGTCAGTCCAAGTCTGGTTGGTTCCATTACTATGGGCCTGTGTTAAGGCAGAAACATCTCAGTGGAAAAAAGGCTTAGCTGTAAAAAGCTGCTTACTCGTCAGCTGATAAGCAGTGAGAAGAAAGAGGAGAGAATGGGAGTGGAGAGTTGTACCTTCTTAGTCTAGTCACCTCTCAGTAGTAGGGGCCAAGCTCATGACATATGGATTTTCCCCCTTTGTGGGAGAAGAAATATTTCATATCTAAATGATAACGTGATTTAAGAGACAGTGTCCTGTTGCCATCACTTTGTAGTGGCAGCTGTGCAGTCCTGGGGAAATTGATGTCATGCTGGGAATGTGACAGTTGGGTGGGATCTTCTGGGTAATTCTTTGGGACTTAGATCTATGGGTGAGGACACCTGACTAACATGTTATGTCCATGTCCTCCTGGTTAGCAAAAGAACATCTTGACCTCCTCTAGGCTGTGCTGCAGGAAGAGGGACCATGCTTCCAATGCAAGAGGTTCCCTCCACAGTAGGCAGTTTGGATGGGAAGACAGCAAGTGTCTATCAGGAGGCCTTTTCACTGTGGGCAAAGGATATTCTACATGTAGGGTGATATACATAATGTTCACGTTATCGCTCACACACTGCATTTCCTTCTGGCAGAATGCAGCTGATGCCAGCTCAGGGTGGTCAGAGGTGAACCTCCTTCTTCTTCTGGGCACAGTGGGCCATGTTCTGAGCCTGGGAGCCAGCAGCTTCGTGGAGGAAGAGCACCAGACGTGGTATTTTCTTATTAATACTCTGTGCCTGGCTCTGAGCCAGGAAACCTGTAGGAGTTACTTTCTGGGAGATGAATGTGAACCCCAGCGTCACTCCCATGTGGAACAACAATGTGTGAATCTCCTTGCCTGTCCTCTGCAGGACAGCACAAGCTACAATACCCCTGAGTCTGGCACGGCAGGTAAACGGGTCTCCCTTCTGGAAGCACAAGGAAGCTGCAAATGGTGGACAGTGCTGGCAAGTCCATGGCTGGTGCTGCTCTGCTGTCGGCTGCTGCGGTCCTTGAACCAGACAGGGGTGCAGGGAGCGCATCGCCCCGACTTTAGCCACTGGCTTACCAGGTGAGCATGACCCATGGGCTGGAACCCTTTGCAACTGAATAGTTACATAGTCTTTTTCTACATTTCGTCCTTTTAAAAATATATATTAAGATTAAGATAATACTGGAGATCTTAAAAAACAAAGAAAATATACCCCATAAAGGTAAATAGAGACTAACTTAATATATTTGATTTATTAATGCTGAATCAGACTAATTGTTAATGATGAGTTTTAAAATGATCATTGTAAAGATGTAACTCTGGGATCAAGTCCATGGTGGCTTTTTGCACACTGCTGCCCGATGACAAGAGGACAAGGTCAGTAGGCAAAAGGTTCTAGTCTCTGGAGCACCTTTGCCTTCGGATTCTCCTTTCTTTTCACGCATCCTTAGAGGGAGAAGTGTATAGCAGATCCCTCAACATCTCCTGAGCCTTCTACTGAGGCTACAGAGGCAGAGAGAGATGTAGATGGGGGTAGATGGAGAGGGTTTGAAGAGGAGCTTGAAGTAAATGGAAGAAACTGAGTCTGACAAAGTCAAGACCAGGCTGTTTTAACTGTCTGACAACAAAGACTCCAGCTAAAGTAAACGAACAGCAAAATAAGACTGTTGAGAGGAACACACAGCTGCAGAGCTGTATAAAATCTCAGTGCAGAGGGTGAGAAGGACACCTGATAGCTAGTGCTTGGGAAAGTTCAGGTTGATAGTGTGTTGTGAATTTGTACCTGTATAGTGCAGAAACAAAAACAAATGATATTGCCCAGACCTTACAAGTGTGCAGACCTGGAAGTGTGCATCAAAAAAAGAGTCTGGTTTCTCCAACCAAGAGGTTTTCGTGGAGAATTCCACCAAGTATTAACTAGCTTTTCAAACTCTCCTAATCCCACAATCACAACTGGCATCTTTGAAGTTCCTGCCATGAACTTGCACAACAGCTCTGGGAAAACATCTCTATATGCTCCCCACCTTGGAGTTCAGGAAACAAAGAGGGAACAAGGCTTGCTGATAAACCGTATCTCCTCAGCCCAGGCATAAAGTGCTTGATGTGTTAAGGAGTTCCAGGTCCTAGAAAAACATAGTAGTGGGCATGTGTTATTTCTCTGAAAATGTGAAGCATTTGGTGCCCTGCATGCCTTCTCACGTGTGCTGCCTCCTGCACCTAAGACGTCTTCTTCTTGAATTGCTGGGCCATTCCTATCAGCTGTAAAAGGCCATTTTATAACTCCCATTAGTCGCCCACTTCAAAGCTGTCTTAGTTAAATATCACTTCTCTATGGTGGTATTCAGCATTCCAGAGGGATGCCTAGGATGTACTAGCATAGCAGAGACTTCCAGAGTGAGGCCTATAGTTTTAAATCAAATTATCTCTTCCCATCCTGAAACAGTCCTCTCTCTCTCTCTCTCTCCCGCCCCTCTCTCTTTTGTGTGTGTGTTTTGAGACAAGGTCTTGCTCTGTATTTTAGGCTGACCTCAAACTTGTGATCTTATACCTAAACCTTCTGTTTGTCAAGATTACAGATATATATCACCACGACCAGTTTCATTCACATTTTCTGAAATCGTTTTCAATTTTAATGTATATCATTCCAGAATAAATATTTAAAGTTATTGTCTAGACTTTATGAGCATTGACTATGTAAATAATGAAAGGGAGCTGGCCTTGCCAAAGTTCTTGTATATTCAGCACCTCTCCTCAGCGGGACAGCCACCTGTCAACAGAGTTGAGCTGTATGAGACAGCAACAGGTCCAGGGTGAGGAAGTAAATCAAGGATGCTGGAGGACAGACTGTACCTAATACCAGCATCTGGGACTATTTTAAGAGTAAGATGTGAATGAGATCTCAGTATGGTAATCTTTGTGACATTTTAAGAGCCTTGTTTTTTGTTTTGTTTTGTTTTCTGTCTTTTAAGGCAAGATCATTTGATTTTATACAATTCTTTAAAAACCTTTCAATATAATTGTAATTCACCAATTCCACTTTGTAGTAATTTGGGCATTTTCTATCTTATTTCAGCTCTGACCACAAAGTACAGCTTTCAGGCCTGGCTGCCCTCTCCCTGGTTGTAATCTTCATGTTAGTTCAAAGGAGGTGCTCCCTTGTATCCAAGGTGGCCCTTGCACTGGGGCTGCTGGGTGTCTTCTGCTACAGGGCGGCCATTGGGATTGTGCAGTTCCCATGGCAATCAGACAACAAAGGCATTTCAAAGTAAGTGAATTAGGATATGAAGGCTTACTTTTATGTGTTTCAGTGTTTCTGTACTAACAATGCCGTGCCAGGCCTTACAGTACTTGAGTTTAGTTTTTATGCATGGTGATTTCATTTGTAGCTATTATATCCTGGTTAAGAAACCCTTAATGGGCCACTTTGCTAGCACTCTTTGGGGAGAAAAATAACACAGAAGTAAGGCATTGTGTTTATTTTTTAAATTAATAAATAATTTAAAAATGAGTTAAGAGAAACCTGCATTTACTAGGAGTTGTTTGTCTAAGTTCAGATGTGACTTTAAAAACAAGGATTCTTAAGTACCAAGGATACAAAAATGAGTGGATACTCCCAGCAGTTAGGGAAGGAAGTGCGCTTCCCTGTATTATGCTTGCAAGGCCCAAGAATTCCTGTCGTGCAAGTCAAGAGGGCTCAGCTCTGAGTCTGGTGTCTGGGATGCAGTTGCTGGGGCCTGGTCAGGGCTGCAGAGGATGGCTGGCCTCCTCAGAAGTTCCTCAAGAACACAGACAGGTAGCTGAAAATAAAGCACCTCCATGCCCTTTGTAACATCATCTACGGTTCTAAAAAAGTAGATAATTTGTTGTTGTTCATCAGTAGTGAGATAACTCTCACAGATATGTTGTATCTTTGTTTCCATAGAACACAGAAAGGTACTATGAAGCAGTAGGCTATAAAACTCTTAACGTGATGCCAACTTACCAAACACGTTTTTTTTATATGACTTAACTTGATTAATATTAATTTTCATATTTAGGACCCACAATCATATGTAGACTGAGGCTTTACTTTTTACTCGTTTGGGTACCTTATACAGATAACTAGATTTATCAATTATTGAAAGCCAAGGGCTATATCCAGAAACTTAAGGGATTACCAGAAAACATCTGCTGATAGGTATGGGGTGGTCCTAGGTTTCTGTAGCTGGTAACAGCAGGGTAGAGGCCTTCACCTAAGGCAAGGAGCAGAGGAGACATGAAGATGGTGATTGAGACTGGGGACATTTTGTAGAGACTAAGGCTCTTTTTGGCTTTAGAGTCGGGAACTTTGGGCAGATAGCAAGGTTAGATGTTACATATGAGGTTTTTGTTAACCCCCATGTGCAGTGTGTGAATGCATTTCTTGTTTCCACCCAGATATATGCACTTGATCTCTGCATTATTAATCTATGATCCCTTTGCTTTGCCTTCTCTGCTGATAAGCAACTTGTCCTCTGTAGATGTCCAGAAGATAGCCAGTGTGCCTTTTCTCTAACCATTCTTCTTCCTGTAGAATCTATCCATCCCCTACCTTGTCTATCTTGAGTTTTAAAAGTATACTGGCTCTAGATCCACCAGGCTTCAAAGGTACCTAAATTCTGAACTCATCCTGATTTATCTGGTTCTGCATCCACTGTGATTCCATATTCACCAAGTATTCAAGACCTTTAACCTATAACCTTTCCTTTCTCCTACACTCAGAAATCCAAGCATGTCTAGGATTGAAAGTCATGGAAGCCCTAGGAACGAGAAGTAGTGACTGATGAGTGCAGGGAACCTGTCCAGATGTTCTTCTTACTGCCCTTTCCTATATAGTGGTCCTGGTATCATCTCCTCGGACAAGCTTCTTCCTTGAAACATCCCGATGGCTTTCACATTTGCTGGGTTCTGTTTTATTGGAATCCACATGGACCTGTCTTCAGCTTTTATGTCAGGACACATATGGTCAAAGATGTGCTTGGTATTTGACTCCAGCTCCACATGTTACCCGCAGTATCAACACTGAATTAAAATAGTCATACTAAATGGGTAGGGCTTCTGCCTCTACCTCCTGAGTGCTGGGATTAAAAGTGTACACTACTACACTCCACCATTAAGTGACAATCTTAAAGTATATCAATACCTCATTTATAAAATCTGCTTAAAATATCACATTTTAGGAAAATATATTTAAAAAGATGAAATTACTAGGCATAGTCTCATAACTACTGTGTACAAATACTTTTTATACATATTTGTACACTATTTTTATACATATATAATTCCTAGGATAACTAAGTGATGTGTAGAAACCACATTCTGTTTTCAACTTAACGAAGTTGATTGTCAGAGTATTAATTAAGTTGTCCAGAGAGCAGAGCTAGTGAGCAGCAGAGCCCAGACTTAAACAGTTTGGACCACTGCACACTGACAGTGTCCATTTTAGACATGTCAACATTCAGGTTCTTATTAAATCCACTTAACTATGAACATGCTCAATTGCAGTTAGCATTTTTGAACTTAAGAAATTTTTTATTTAAATATTTTTTTATTATGTATTTTCCTCAATTACATTTCCAATGCTATCCCAAAAGTCCCCCACACCCTCCTCCCCCCCACTCCCCTACTCACTCATTCCCACTTTTTGGCCCTGGCATTCCCCTGTACTGGGGCATATAAAGTTTGCAAGTCCAATGGGGCTCTCTTTCCAGTGATGGCCGGCTAGGCCATCTTTTGATACATATGCAGCTAGAGTCAAGAGCTCCGGGGTACTGGTTAGTTCATAATGTTGTTGCACCTACAGGGTTGCAGATCTCTTTAGCTCCTTGGATACTTTCTCTAGCTCCTCCAATGGGGGCCCTGTGATTCATCTAATAGCTGACTGTGAGCATCCACTTCTGTGTTTGCTAGGCCCCTGAACTTAAGAAATTTCAGATACTCAGGTCTTCAGCTAGCATAAACATTTTTCACTTAACTGTGCAAAGTGTTGTAAGAACATAGCTATGGTCTTGCTATCAAATAATCCTTTGATCACATAAGCAAGTTTTCCACAGTCAGCTATATCAGGACTGTGCATTCCAGCACATGCCTGTTGACCTTACTGCTTTCTCCTCAAGGGCACGTGTGTCAAAGCAGACATGCCTTTTTTTTTTTTAAATTAACCACAGCTTGTTTAGCTATACTGTCACATTAGGCTTTCTCTAATTAGATACATGTTTTAAATGGGAAAATATTTACTTGAATTTTTCTAGATGGTACAAATGAATGTAACATGTTTTGCTTTTTTTTTTTTTAGGGGAATTATTGAAGCTCGTTTTGTTTATGTCTTTGTCCTTGGTATTCTGTTCACCGGTACCAAAGATTTACTTAAAGCACAAGTCATTGCAACAGACTTCAAAACCAAGACTGTAGGCTTGTGGGAAATGCATAGTGGATTAGTTCTTCTGGCAGCTTTGCTCTTGAGACCACACAATCTTCCAGTGTTAGCATTTAGTCTCTTGATTCAGACTGTGATGACTAAGTTCATCTGGAAGCCCCTGAGACATGATGCAGCTGAGATCACTGTAATGCATTATTGGTTCGGTCAAGCATTCTTCTATTTCCAGGTAGGTTTTCGTTGTAATCATGGATAGAAGGTTAGTGTGATGCTTTGTATTTGCTTGGCCCAGGGAGTGGCACTATTTGGTGGTGTGGTCTTGTTGGAGTAGGTGTGCCTCTTTGGGCTTGGGCTTTAAGACCCTCGTCCTAGCTGCCTGGAAGTCAGATTTTTCCTAGCAGCCTCCAGATGAAGATGTAGAACTCTCAGCCCCTCCTGCACTATGCCTGCCTGATTGCTGCCATGCTCACACCATGATGATAATGGACTGACCCTCTGAAATTGTAAGCCAGCTCAAATTAAATGTTGTCTTTATAAGAGATGCCTTGGTCATGGTGTCTGTTCACAGCAATAAAACCCTAACAAAGATAGCTAGTAACTTTTTATGTCACCTATCTTTTAGTTTTTCTTTGCAAAAATGTTGTAAGATGGATGGTTATATGTGTTCAGTGAAAAAACTTATAATGCGTGTCAAATTATACTTAACTCTTATGTGGATTTTATTAGATGAATTATAGTTTATCATTTTTAAAAGGCATGTTTGACCAGGTTTAGTGGTGCATGCCTTTACTCCTAGCATTGAGGAGGCAGAGGCAGGTGAATCTCTGTAAGTTGGAGCTCAAACTGGTCTACACAGTGAGTTCCAGGCCAGCCAGAGGTACATAGTGAGACCCTATGTCAAAAAACAAAGACACTCTTACTGTAGATACATCTAAATGTCCATAAGACAATAGGTTGTTGCTCTACAGGAAGGGTTAGGTAGGAACTGATTTATTACAAGCTGTAAAGAAAACACATATTTTGCTGGGTGTGGTGGCACACGCCTTTAATCCCAGCACTTGGGAGGCAGAGGCAGACAGATTTCTGAGTTCGAGGCCATCCTAGTTTACAAAGTGAGTTCCAGGACAGCCAGGGCTATACAGAGAAACCCTGTTGAAAAACAAAAAAAACAAAAAACAAAAAAGAGAGAGAGAGAGAGAGAGAAGAGAAAACACATTTTTTAAAATGTGTTTTGTTTTTAGGAATGTAGTAATTATACGTCCATGTACCTTTCCCCCTGGTATTGAGGCTGTCCATGCTGGGAACTATTGGGTATCTTTAAAATTATTAATCCCCTAAGGCCTGGAGGATCGTAGGGCTTTTTCCTAGTATTTAAAGAGCCAAACCTGTCTTAGTTTTGGTGTGTAGAAGGATACCTGGACAGGTAGTGGACCTTAGAAGGATCTAGTTCTTCCCAGCTGTCCCAGGGAGGGTGTATCATATACCATAGCTTCCTTCACAGTTCCACTGCACCTCTTCTGTGTGCGCTAGCCTCTCCTCTATCTCTCAGTCTCTTCCCTGTGTTCTTCTGTTGTCCTTGGTTTCATATGTCTCCCAGCCTCACCCATGAAGCAACTCAAGGTTGTATGTTTGTCCTTTTTACCCCAAAGGCCAAGAGTAATTCGATTAAATTGTAAGAATCTATAATTCCTTAAGTACTGTGAGCAGCCTAAGAGCAGCCTTGGGCGCAGTTTGCTGTGGTGATCTGACCTTCCTGAATCTTTCTACCCTGGTCTCCCCATAGACCCGGAAGACTCTCCCATAATAGGTCCAAGAGCTATGAATAGCTTGGGCACATGGGTATAACTAACAGCATGTAGGGAGCCACCAGTTTGTATGCTGTGCTGTCATGGATCGTCATGTACCATGTGCATGTCAGCAGTGCTAGGCTATAGCTAACGTTTTAGCTGCAGTAGAGAAGTTGGTACACAGTCTAACAGCATCTAGGAGATGAGCTCTATGATGTGGGCCTCCTATCTAGGACCACATGCATCATCCTCAAGTGGAAGTCTTCAAGGAAAGGTCTGTGCACTTGTCTCGAGCAGCTGGTGTATCTGGGGGAAGGTGTGAAATTGCTGTGTTCAGTGAGAAGACTGAAGTATGCAAAATTTTTCAAAAGACTCATTCTGTATTTTTCTACCACTTCCTGGTCTGGAGTAAGATGGCGCAGAGAAATATGACCCATCCAGAACCAGCTCAGTGACTAAGGATCAGCCAGGTGACTGGCTGCTCAATGCCCCATGCACCTCTGATTATCTATCCATGCTGGCATGCAGAAAGAGCAACCTTGTTTTTCTTCTGTGTTCCAGGGTAATTCCAACAACATTGCTACCATCGACATTTCAGCAGGCTTTGTGGGCTTAGATACCTACATGGAAGTTCCAGCCACATTCCTCACAGTATTTGGAACATATGTAGGGCCTGTGCTCTGGGCCAGCCACCTTGTGTACTTCCTGAGCTCAGAAGGAAACAAGTAAGGCTCTTACTTTGTCTCTCAGAACAAATGTGATTGCAGTTTGTCTGTTTTAAGAGTAATCACATTTTATATATAAGGCTTCAAAGTACTTATATATAAGTACTTCAAAAGTTAGAGAATCCTTTTACTGATTTTCTTTTATAGATCCAAGGCCTGAGTCAGGTCTAAGGGACTCTGTTAACAAGGTTTAGGTTTTTCTGTTCAAACAACACAAGAAAAAGCCATAAAGAAAGCCATGTGGCAAAACCAGAGGAGAAACAGAACCAGCCACCAACTGGCAAAGGCAAGAATGTGTAGTCTTGGGGTCACTGGGGTCAGCAGAGGAAATGTGGAGATATCCCATAGCAAGAGACACTCTTCTGATCTCAGTCAGGAAATGGGAATGGGGACTGGGAAACTCCAAGCTCAGCTCTGAGCCACTTCATGTTCTTCTGCCTCTTCTTCTATTCTGAGGGCAAGGAGACAAAAGACATGGGCTCTGGCCCTCCAGAACCCTTCTATTGGTGCAGAGAGAATGTGTTAGGAGGAGCTGCTGACTGAATAGATTCCGAGTCAGTGAACAGCCTGTTGACAGAAATGACAGACGAATAGAAGTACAAGGTGCAACACAAATTCAGGTACAGGTGAATGCCACTCTTTGCCTAAGCCAGTCTAGGCTCTTGTGCCCTCCACTAGCCTGGAGGCACTTCTCAGGGTCTAGCTTGCTCAAGGTTCCCACTGTTGGGGTATGTATAGCTCTCTGGGCTTGATCAGCACATTCAAATCTGTCTCTGCCTATTTTCTCTATAGTATCCCACTATCTCATTTTTGCTTCTAGTTGTTGATTTATGTGTTCTCAGAGTTATCCAGAAGTTCACTAGCACTGCTACTAGCCATATGTTCTTGGACCCAGTTGTGCCTATTTACTTCTTAATGTGCCTGAATCATAGAAAGCTACCCTCCTTCTGTGACACTGAACCTGCCTCTCATACATTGGATGGACACAGCTCTATCAGCACAGAACCTTACTCAGACTAGAGGTTCCAGACTTTTTAAGTGTACACGTGAAGTTGGGGCCTCCCAGTTCCCTCCCCTCTGTCTGTTTGTGATTAGAAGAATGGCCCTTGCAGTGGTGACTGTCAGGGATAACCCCTCCTGGCATGTCTCCAGGATCCCGCTGACTGCAGAGACCTGCAGCTGCATGCCCTTGTTCTTGCCAGTGTCACTGTGGTTCTGCCTCTCCTCTGGCTTTATGTCTTAGCTTCTTTCACGGATTTGTCCTCAGTCATTCATGTGTATGGTCTGGGGTCTCTTAGCTCCAGACTGAATATCTAACCTCCTGTTGGTGTCTCCATGGAGGGACGCAGATAGCTCTGAACTCAGCAGCCCAAGACTAGACTAATTCACTGGCTCTGCATCTCCCGCGGGTAAAGATGCTCAAGCTTTAACTACAAAAATCTCTCAAGCTAGACAAGACACGGCCGTGGCCTCAGCCCGGAAGAAGAGCATCCTCCTTGGTAAACCACATTTGGATGTGGAGAAGCAGATAACTCCCCACAGCCTGATACTTTGCCCTTCAGGGGAGGAAACATTTTTTGTACGGCTGTAAACTTGAGAACAGGAATGCTTGAACTTTACCTGTCTGTAGATGTTCATGCCTGTACTTTGAGGCAGTCTATAGACAGCCCCTCAAATTATACAACTTAAATGTGGTTTGCCAATTTAATATACATTACATGAGCTGTTGGGGACAGAATCTGGCAGTTGTGGTTGATGTGAGCTGCCTGCTCGTACCAATGCAGAAATCCTTTGCTGATATTATAGGAGCAATATGTACAATATTTTTCATGGATAATGTAAAAACTGTCCCACAAGTCAGTGTGGAAACCAGTACCATGTGCTGTCTGATGAGAAAGAGGCTCCATTTGGTAGGTCTTTGGCTCAGCACAGATGTCCAGTTTATACTCACTAGAGGAGAGCCAAAGGCTTGTACTGAGTACTCACTTTTTGGAACACTGGTGTACTGTTCGTGAGGCAGTGGCAGTCACATGGGCTATGACAAGATAACCCTCTTGGGCCAGGTACCAAGTAGGGACTAGCAGTTCAAGTAGGAGGAGTAAAACAACAGAAGTCCTGGAGCCATCTACCGAAGGGGTCAAGTGTGATCTAACAGTTGGAGAACTAAACAGGAGAAAATGTGTCAAGACCAAGATGGGAAGCCAGTGAAGACTAAGGTGGTGTTATGGTGCTCAGAACTGTCTTGTCTTTTGGCCACTGAATAGTTGTTGGTGCCCAACATTGGATAATGAGCATAGAGATAGGAAATGTTTGGAGGGATGTCCTAAGATCGTGTGGAGTTGCCTGATCAACAGGGCAGAACATGCCTCACAGACCGTGCTTACACAATGCACAAACAGCCGTGTACACACACTTGTCAATCTGTCTCTGAGCGCATACCCTAGCAAGGCATGTCTTGCCACTCATGTGCCACATTCAGCTACATCATTCCTGCCATATGAACCTTCCCTTTTGCTTTAAAACCATCAATACAAGCATTACATAAAATACATGTGACTCTTACAAGTCTGCAATAATCCTAGGTTTGTAATTTCTATAGCCCTAGCTTATGCATCCTATCCATAGCCTCTGATCATTCTGAAAGGGCTTGTATGCATCCTACAAATCGTCAAAGGGCAGGCTTTCTGGACCCTGCCACAAACTCCAATTTTGCTGTCTCCTACAACCCTTTGTTGAGCTGTAGCTTATCTGTCGCCTTCTAAGCACGGTCAGTCCACATTACTGCTTAGTTTCTCTGGAGCATGGTCTCCACTGGTCACAGGCAACTGATGATCCCTGTAGAATGCAAAGATGAAGATGAGAGCTTCTGGCATAATGCAATGACCTTTTTGTAGCTGACATACCTCCATAGGAAATGGAGCTCCTGGGGTTCACAAGGGTTGGAGCTCGAGGGCAGACGCCACCCTTCTCATCACATTTGCTATGCTTTGTTCTTGCTGCTTTCTGGATTTTATGAATTTATTAGGTTTTACCTCTCCTTTCTGAAGGAATAATTTCTAGTCTTAAAATTTTATTACATTTATTTATTTGGTGTGTGTGCGTGTGTGTGTGTGCGCGCGCGTGTGTGTGTTACGTGACACACATATAGGTTAGAAAGCAACTTGTAAGAGTCAGTTTCTTCTACCATACGAGTCCTAGGAATTGAACTTTGTCAGGCTTAGCAGCAAGTGCCTTTCTCCCCACTGGGCCATCTTATCACCCCAGTTTTGACTTTCCTTGTATACCTGTAGGACAGTTATCATCATGTCCAGTGACCTAACAAGTTCCCAGAAGAGCGATTGTGTTACCCTCTAGTCCAGAAGCAAGTGCCCAGTGTTATTTTTAAGTAGTGGTGTGGGTGTGCTGTTCTGGTGACATGCTCTGACATGTGTTTTCTATTTTGTTAATAGTTCAGCACTGAGCCGTTCGTGCTTCTGCTATGCACTGATTTGTTCTGTTCCAGTTGCCACATACATTGTCCTGGTGACATCTCTGCGCTATCATTTATTCATATGGAGTGTATTTTCTCCAAAGCTTCTCTATGAAGGAATGCATCTGCTCATCACGGCTGCCATTTGTGCAGTGTTCACTGCCACAAACCAGACTCGCCACAGGAGGGCTTAGGTGGAGGCAGATAGCTGGAGCTGAGGTACTTTTAGTTCCTGTTTGCATCGTGGATTTGAGTATTGAACTGCTTACATACAAGATTTTTCTGAGGTGGAAAAAAAAGGATGTGAAGCCTGTGAAATGAATGGATAACTTAATTTTAGATTTAAATTAAATAGATGATTAATAAAAGACCATTTTAAATACTATGTATTAAAATTTCCCTATTGACAATCACTCTGAAATTTCAGAAATTTTAGTTTCCTCTGAGTGAGTTGTGGCTATTATATGCTTAAATTGATGGAAGAAAAAGTTCTGGACTTTATCATTATGTTTATCTCAGAGAGCCCAGGAGCCCTGTAGGAGGAGGTGTGTCTGCTACAGGGGCTACATCAAAGACCTCACAATCCTAAGAACTCTTAAAATCAGGGTTAGTAGCACTTGAAGTGAAAACTAAATCACTTCCAAACACTATTCATTTAAAAAATAATGTGCTGGTGGACAAGGTAGAACACACTTGTATAATCCCAGTACTCAAGAAGGCAGGACCAAGAATATTATCATGTCCAGACTGCTTAGGCTGTGAGGATGACCATGTCTCAACTCCTCCCCAGCCTCAATAAAAACTACTGTATATTAATAGAACAAAATAATTATATTTTTCAAAACAAATATTTAATGAGAAAAATAATATTTTTAATGTTTTTACAAATATCTTAAATGACTCGCTCAACTGAAGATAGTTGGAATCCACATTTGATCCATTGTAATTTATGTTTGAAAAATAAGTAATCCAGCCTCACTCCGATCTGTGGCGACATTTTAACATGCGTGGGGAGGGCGCCTGCGCTACCACCCCGGCTGAAGAGCTAGTGTTAGCTAGTGGCTGCTGGAGAAGGAGTCAGTTTGCTTCAGACACTAACCGCAAACACATCTAAGTAACCCTAATTAAACTCTGTACTGGGGGGAGAGGCATGAAAGGAGGAGGAGGAGGAGGAAGAGTTCAGAGGGAGGAGGAGGGGTGTAAGAGAGGAAGATGGGGGTGAAAATGATCAAAATGTATGATATAGATGTATAAAATTATCAAGGATTAAATACTATATTTTAAAAGGGTAAGTTATGTTAAGTCTGTGTGTATATACTATAGCTTGTGAGTTTAAAGAGGGGAAGAAAAATGTACAGTATATTTCATTTCATAAAAAATTTATAGTTTTATTATCTATCTCATTTTCTAGAGGAAATAAATAATATGATTTCTTTGTTGTTTAGACATTTAAACTCCTTAGATACTTCAATAAAAACAAGCTGTATGACCTCATGACATTAACTTTTGTCTGTTTTCTTTTGGCAAATGCTAGGGGTCAAACCTAAGACCTTGCCCATGCAGGGTGAGCAGCCAAACCCTCATGGCCAGGGCCTCCAGGAGCAGTGGGGTAACTGGGAAACTGGAGAAGGCTTGGGTGCCTCAGTCAAGCATAGTTCTGACATGCTCAGTGTCTAAACCCACTTCCTCTTATTTGTCAGGAACATCAAGATCAGCCTTCCTAAAAGATCCATCTATCCAGCCAACTTCAGGTTTTTCTCCATGCTGGTGTTTTAGCAAGGACAGAGCGTGGGCAGCTCCTCCTGAAGGCCCGATAGACTTCCTTCTCTCCCTTTCCTAGTCAGGTTGGCTTTCTCCTCCTCCCTCCTTTGATGCTTTGCAGTGTTGCCTTTCCCTCATGTTTCTGCTTCTTTCTTCACTTTACCTAATTCACGGCTTTGGAGATAGGTGGCAGGGAAGGAAGTTCATATTTATGTATAAAAGGAGAGCAAGTCCTAGTAGGAGGAAAAGGTAGGTGAAAAGGTACCAGTAGCTTTGTGTTGTTTCTGATTCTTTCGGTGTGGTGAAAGTGAAACAAACACGTATCTCGATTGTCCTTTCACATCCTGCATGAACGCACTCTGCACTTTTATCCTTGTGAGCAGCGATGAGTAGAATCATAATAAAGCCTGTAACACCAGCACTTGAAAGACTGGAGTACGATAATCAATGTTTGTCTGCTTTTAAAGACATTCTATTTTTATTATTTTAAAAATTATTTGTAGCTGTGTATATCTGCTTGTGGGCTTGTGCATGTGAGTGCAGGAGCCTGTGGAGATGAGACAGTGTTGGATCCCGTGGAACTGGACTTGAAGAAGACTGTGAGCCACCTGATAAGGGTACTGAGAATTGAACTCAGGTCCTCTGAGTCATTCTTTTTAACCCTGATCAAAAGTTCTTTTCTTTCTTGAGACAAGGTCTTGCTATGTGGCTTGGTTCATGTGTGGAGCAGGCTAGCCTCTGAATCATACAGGTCCTCAGGCTAGCCTCTGAATCATACAGACCCTCATCAGAAGCTCTTCATGACCCCCACAGCTCCTGGAGACCAGCTCTTGTTAGTAGTTTGTGATAAGGAGACGTGATGGCAACTGGGTTGGGGTGGAGAAGGAATCCAGAATTGTTAGGTCCATTGGTCATGAAATTTGCTATAAAACTGAATGAAAGGTGAATCCAAACAGATAAAATTTAAAAATTTAGAGAAAATTCAGTACTTAATCTTTCCTTTCATAATACAGTTTATTTTTAATTACTTTCTTAGCATATAAAATGGTTTCCATTTTGGCATTTCTATAAATGTCAAAATGTGCTTCCTTCATATCCATCCCCATTGCTTTCCTTGGCTCTCCTCCCCTCTCCTGTTGATCCATTTCCTTACCCTAAGACAATCTCTTTTCTTCTTTCATGTCAACCAAAATAACTTAAAAATAAAGGCCTTAACAAAAGGGGTTCCACAGACCTCCCCTAACATAGCAGGCTATTGCCATTGCTTTTGTTTATCCCTCAGAACTTGATAGTAAGATCCCACTACTGAGATACCACGTATTTGAGTCATAAACATGGAAAAATCAAGTGTGCAGTGACCTGAGAGCTTCATCCCTACTGACCAGCTTCCATAGTGCTGGAAGATGCTCTGCATGCTACCAGAAGAGAAAAGCAATTATCACTCTCGCCTACCTACAAACCCTGAAAGCTACAATAATGACTAGTTTGGCCTCCTGGTTGCAATAGTGGTGTGAGCACTATAGGAGTAACCAACCATGTTCTGACTCATCTAAGCCCTGCTCCACAAGATGAAACCCATACCCGGCACAATTGAGGCCAAGAACTGTGACTAAAGAGGTCTTGGTCCTTAAGGGAGACTTGACTACAGTTATTTTGTTAAATGGACTTAGTATTAAAACAATCCCTGATAACTTATGCTACACCCACAGATCCATACATGTCCCAACACTCAGTGGAGAAACTGCTTGTGGTAGACGGCAGTTAATACAGAAACCCACAGCTGGTCAGCATGCAGAGACTAAGACTGCAGAGTGCTCAGCCTTAAGTGGAACATCAGCACCCTACCCCTCTCCCCAAAGGTCAGGGATCTTCATGAAATAGGGGTTGAGAGACCTTGTTAGCTCAAGTCAGATGAAATGCAAGCATGGAGGACTGAAGGTGGGCCCAAAACCCCACCAGCAGCTGAGTGTTGAGGGGTTGTTGGTATTTGATAACTGCTAGAGGAGGAAGAGTCAACTTACTTTAATGGTGTCACCTTGGGTCAACCATACTCCAAAGCAGGAAACACTCCCAAGAATAGCTGGGCAATATAAATTAGACCCAATGGGTTTTTAAAAGAAAGTAGGGGGGAAAACAAACAAAGACATGAAGTTGGGTGGGAAGGGTGTAAGTATGGGTCTGAGAGGAGTGGGGGTGACTGTAATGAAAATACTGGAGTGGAATTTGGGGGACTGGAAAGATGGCTCCATGGTTAAGAGCATTGGCTGCTCCTCCAGAAGACCCAGGTTCACCCACATAAAAGTTTATATCTGTCTGTTACTTCAGTTTTAGAAGATCTAACACTCTCTCTGGCCTTTGAGAGAACAGCACACATGTGGTACACATTCATATTTGTAGGCAAAACTTTCATACACGTAAAATAAAAATAAATAAAATTAAAGGGCTGGAGAGATGGCTCAGTGGTTAAGAGCACCGACTGCTCTTCCGAAGGTCCTGAGTTCAAATCCCACAACCACATGGTGGCTCACAACCATCCGTAATGAGATCTGACACCCTCTTCTGGTGCATCTGAAGACAGCTACAGTGTACTAATGAATAATAATAAATAAATAAATCTTTAAAAAAAAAACAACAAAACCAAAAATTAAAAAATAAAGAAATTTTAAGGACTTAAAATACTACTTTTTTAAAAAATCAGGCCTTAAGACAAGTTTCTCAAGAATGTCATCACGGAGGCTAAATTGTACTTTTTCATTATTCTGTTATTATAAATACAAAAATAACATCCAGATTCATTAAATAAATGAGTGGAGGGGTGGCTAAGTCAGTAAAGTGCTTTCCCTGCAATCATGAGGCTCTGAGGTTGATCCTCACAATCCGTATGAAAGCACCAGGCATGGTAGTACAATTTGTAATCCCACTGCTGAGGGGCAAGCAGGGTCCCTGTGGCTTGCTAGCTAGTCTGGTTGATGGGCTTAGGCCAATGTGAGACTCTCATCTCAAAGGAAGTGGGAAGCCTACCTAAGGATGACATCCAGGATTGACCTTTGTCTCCACGTGCGCATGTCCACATACACGTGGACCACAGGAACATACACACACACAAACACCACTGAGCTGGACAGTGGTGGTGCAAGCAAGCAGATCTCTGTGAGGCCAGCCTGGTCTACAGAGTGAGTTCAGGGCTACACATTGAAATCCTGTCTCAAAAAATACAAAACAAGGACAAACAAAATAAAATGAAAAAAAAATTGATAGAACTCAAACTCAATTCCTATTTCTAATTAGCAATGATTGTGATAAAACTCAGCAAGCTAAAGTCAGAAGAAACATCCTTTCAAAGTGTCTACTGGGAATCCCAGGAAATCTATCATGATTGCTAACCTCAGAAGTCTTGGCCTGTGTCCCCTTACCCTCTCTACTCTGGTGGGTGTAGATTCTAGCAAGTCTGGTGAGACCAGAAGTACAGTGAGGGTTTTGAAGGCAAGAAACAACTATCACTACTCATTAGGTGATAGGAAAATAGATTATTAAGAAGAAATTTCAGTAAAACGAAACTTTTAAAATAAGTAAACTGCTTATAAAATCACTACATAGTCTTCAAACTAGCAACAAGAAAACATAAACTGTAAACAGTGACCTAAATGACTGCAAACAGGTCTATGGAAAAATGAAGAATTTCAATTGTCCAGAAGGCAACCTACCCATAGTAGCTTAAGACCCAATCAGTTCCAGGTTGTCCAGGAAGAGGACCATGAAGTAAAGGCAGTTTCATCTATGTAGGGTTGTGCTAAGAACACTTGAAAGTAGCATAAACTGGGCTTCATTAGCAAAAAGTAAAGGAGAAGATGGCCCAGACATGGAAAATGGTGCTACAAACAGCTTAGAAATGGTTTTTGTATTTGTTTATTTTGGTTTTTTAAGACAGGGTTTCTCTGCCCTGGCTGTCCTGGCCTCAGAGTCAGAGATCTGCCTGCCTCTGCCTCTTGAGTGCTGGGATAAAAGGCATGAACTACCACAGTCTGGCTGAAATAATATTTCTTAATAAAGATAAGATCACAAATGACACACACACTTATGCCCACAGATACACACATAGGCATATAATAGTGAAGGATAAAATGGAAGGTGTGCTCTCACTATAAACAAAAATAAATCCCTAAGTGGATTAGAGGCATAGGCAAACAAACAAAACAACATAAAAAAACAAACAACAGCAAAACTGAGTTTCCCAAAAAAGGAAACTTCAGGATCAAGAATCAAGATTTCCTAAGAACAAAACAGGAAGCACAGGCTTTAAAGGAAAGGTTAACAAATGTGACTCGTGTTTTGCCAAATAAAAAGTGCTGCACGTGGGCTGGTGAGATGGCTCAGTGGGTAAGAGCACCCGACTGCTCTTCCAAAGGTCTGGAGTTCAAATCCCAGCAACCACATGGTGGCTAACAACCATCTGTAATGAGATCTGACTCCCTCTTCTGGAGTGTCTGAAGACAGCTACAGTGTACTTACATACAATAAATAAATAAATCTTTAAAAAAAAAAAAAAGTGCTGCACTTGAGAGAAGTTATCTGCAAACCCTAGGCTAGTGCTGGATATCCCAGTGCAGACATGTTGGAGAATGGGATGTTAACAGCAGATAAGGTCCTGAGAGCTAATCCTAACTGTAAGACTTCATTACAGGGGCGAGTGAGTTACTGTTGAGATGGACTATCACAGCATGGGCTAGTCATGTCAGATGGGCTAGTTATGGCCCAGGTGAGTTAACTGTCATACGGTGTGGGCTTTACTTACAATAGGATGTGAGTTAATTATTACAGGACATGGATCATTACAGTGTTGGTTAGTTACTATGGTGTGGGTTACTCACTACAGGAATGAGTTCCTGATAACAGCAAATCTACCATGGATTGAAGGCCCTCTTCAGTAGCTGGTACCTTGATCTGGGATTTTCTAGTCTCCAGAGCCAATTGATCTATTGTTTATAAAGCAACCTACCCCAAGTGTTCTACCAAAGTCACAGGAAATAAACTAAGACAAGTGGTTTATAGAACACACATATCAACCTGTGGTGGTTTGAATGATGAATGCTCTCATGGCTCATGTATTTAAACTCGTGGAGGCTATGAAACGTTTAGAAGGTGGAGCCTTTCTAGAGAAAGCATGTCACTGAAGGCAGGATTTGAGGCGCTCTCTCTCTCTCTCTCTCTCTCTCTCTCTCTCTCTCTCTCTCTCTCTCTCTCTCTCCCTCTCCTCCTCTCTTCCCCCTCTCTCTCCCTGCTCTCTCCCCCTCTCTCTCCCTATGTTTCTCTCTGTCTCTCTCTCCTTCCTCTCTCTTCCCCTCCCCTTCTTCCCTTTCTTCTTCCTGTATGCACAATACCATGTGATTAGCCAGCTGTCTACTCTTGCTACCACACCATGCCTCCCTGTCATTCTGGACTCTAGCCCTCTGGTACTGTAAGTCCAAATGAACTCTTCCTTAAGCTGGTTTTGTTGTTGGTGGTGGTGGTGGTGGTTTGGGTTTTTGTTGTTGTTTGTTTTTGGTTTTTGGGTTTGTTTGTTTGTTTGTTGTTTTGGTCATGATACTTTTTTTAAAATCACAGCAACAAAAAAGATATAACTAATACAGCAAGTTCTGTAACTAATACAGAAGTCTTATCAAGTGGAAAGAGAAACAGTTTCTAGAAAGCTAGGAAAAGAGCACAAATGACACCAAATGCTCAGTAAAGGCTTCAAAGCACTTATAATGAAAGGAGGACAAGGCCCCACTTCACAGCACCCAACAAAATGGCAAAGTTGCTGAGACCAGGAACACCAGCTCCTGAGAGGTAAGAAATAACCTTTCCCGTGCTTCTATGTACTAAGTTTCCACTGTGCACAGCACTCCTGCAGTACCTGGTAGAGCCATGCACACCGTAACCCTCAACTCAGTTGTGACTCAGAAGAAAGCTTGACTGTAAGCAAGACCATGAATGGGCGTCTTAGTGTTTTCTGTTGCTATGACAAAATACCTGATATTTTATGCCGAAAAATGGTTTATTTGCTCACAGTTTTTCAGACCCTGGAGCATGGTACTAACATCTCTTGATAAGGGCTTCATGACTGCATCACAATGTGGACGATGGCTTCATGGTAAGTAGGGATAAAAAAAGAAGAGGCCCCATGGCAAAGCAAAATGAAAGTCTTGATAGGTCATTATGCATGACCAACAGTAATCCCTTCCAAGCATAGGACAGCTCCTGATGATTGTGCTCTATCTCACCTCTTAAAAGTCACACCCCAAGGACCACACCTCTAACACACAAAATTGTGAAAGACACTGACCACATCCAAATCACAGTAACCATCTACAGCTTCTCTTATGCCTTCTTTTTGAGTTCTTTAAGATGATTTTGAATGCTCTTTGAAGCAATTTAATAAATTTCCATTTATTTGGCATTAGTTACCCAAGAATTAATGCATTCCTTTCAAGGGTCAGCCTGTATTCTGTTAAGAATTTTTGCATTGTGGTTAGGAAGATGGCTCAACAGTCAAAGCTCTTGCCCCCCAAAAAGCAAGAGAACCAGAGTTCAGATCCCAGGACCCATGTAAATGCCAGGTGGGCGTAGCAGCCTGCTTGCAATTTCATCCTTGTAAGGAGATAAGAAATCTCTAAAGCAAACTGTCTTGCAAAACCCTACCTCAAAGAAGAAGGTAGAGGTATTGAAGATTCCCAACATACATGCATATGCACACACATCACACAAATACACATATAAAAAGAAAAGAATTTTTGTGTTTATGAGTTGAACAGGTGTAGGTTTTTTTTCTTGTGATGTATTTAGCATGCTTTGCTATGCAAGTAGTGCTAGCCTCAACAAGCATATTAGGTTGTGTTCACCATTCTGAGATGCAGAAGAAAATTAAACTTGGTTTCTGTCACAATACACAATGCTTCTGTAAGCCCCAGCCATATAGATAATTTTACCTATACCCCCAAGCAAGCAATCACTTGTGCAGTAGACATCAGCAGAGTGTCCTCTGATTCAGCTCAACTGACATTACTTAGAGACCATCGGATCCCACAGACTGGCAGCTCAGTCCCAAACATTGTCCCACTTCTGGTACAAATGCCAAGCCCTAGTCTATTTTACCTGGGTTTCTGACAGACCAGCTATATGGCAAGGTGTATTAGTCTATTTTCAGCTGCTATGACAAAAACCAGGCCTCAAGAGATGACTCAGTATAAGAACATTTACAGCTCTTAGAGGAGCTCATAGGGAGCTATGTTCAATTCCTAACACCCACATTAGTGGGCTCACAACTGCCTATAACTCAATTCCAGGAAATCTGACACCACAGGCACTCTCATGCATGTGGTTTATTCAGGCACACACATATACACACGCAATTTAAAACCCTGAGCCTAAGCAGTTTACAAAGAAAGGGGGTTTATTGCCAGGTGTGATGGTGTATGCCTTTAAACCCAGCACTCGGGAGGCAGAGGCAGGCAGATTTCTGAGTTCGAGGCCAGCCTGGTCTACAGAGTGAGTTCCAGGACAGCCAGGGCTACACAGAGAAACCCTGTCTCTAAAACAACAAAAACAAATTAAGAAAGAAAGAAAGAAAGAAAGAAAGAAAGAAAGAAAGAAAGAAAGAAAGAAAGAAAGAAAGAAAGAAGAAAAGAAAAGAAAAGAAAAGAAAAGAAAAGAAAAGAAAAGAAAAGAAAAGAAAAGAAAAGGGGTTATTTAGCCTTGTCATGGAAGTTCAAGGGCATGGCGCCAGCTTCTCATCTCTTGTGAGGCTCCTTGCAGATGGCCTTAAAATAGTGGGAGTGCAAGAAGGACCATGCAGTGAGACAGGAAGCAGACAGCACAGAGGAACCACTTGCTCTTTAATGATACCTCACTCTTGTGGGAACTAATTCATTCTGCAAGACCAGCATTAATCCTTTCCAAGGGCAAATCCCATTGACCTCTTTATCCTGCAATAAACCTGTCTCTTAAAAAGTTTCACCACCATTTTGATGCTGCTATTTTGGGAGCAAAGCTTCTAACACACGAACCTTCAGAAGATGCACTCAAGCAATAGCCAAATGGCAGCAGCAGGTGAAAGAACTTTTCCTACACCACTGACTCTAATAGTGAAAAGAGAGAGATGAACACTTGAGTGGAAGAATCATATAGGTTATTGCTTACCTATACAATGGAATAGAGTCAGAACAAGTGAGCCAGGTTTAATATTGTCACACGTGAATCTCAGAAATATGATGAGAACAAGAAAGCATATTCACAAAAACTAAATACAGTATGTTTATGTAAAGCTTTTAAATGTGCAAAAGAATACAACGTCCTGCATATGGGAACATGTGCAAGTTTGTACTACCCAAAAACATGCTTAGTCACTGTTCTATTGCTGTGAAGAGACACTATGAAGCAACTCTTATAAAAGGAAGTATTTAATTGGGGACTGGCTTAGAGTTTTAGAGGATTCACCCAATATTATGGCAGGGAGCATGGCAGCAGTCATGACAGGCATGATACTGGAGACATCACTGAGAGCCATATCCTGATCTGTGGGCAGAGCTGGTATGGGCTTTTGAAACCTATCAAAGAGTTTCACTCCCTGGTAACTAAGCATTCAAATATATGAACCTAGGAGGGCCATTCTTATTCAAACCACCACAGTGGTAAGCGCACATGTTTGAGTACTTTGTCACCAGTTGGTGGAACTGTTTGGGAAGGATTAGAAGGTGTGGCCTTGTTGGAGAAGGTGTGTCACTGGGGGTGGGCTTTGAGGTCTCAAAAGCCCTCCCCATTCCGTGTTAGCTTCACACTTGTAGATGTGATGTAAGTTCTCAGCTACTGCTGCAGTGCCATGACTGCCTGCCTGTGTGCTCTCATGCTCCCCACCATGATGGTTATGGAATCACCCTCTGAAACTGTAAATCCCCCTTCTGAGCTTTCTTCTACACTTTTTTCTTTAAGTTGCCTTGGCCATGCTGTATCTTCACAGCAATAAAAAGGTAACTAAGACTTGGATGGCCCACCAGGTTCAGGTTCAGGTATCTCAAAGGATCAGAGGGAAGCACAGAATAGCTCTAGAAATTCCTGTAAGTTTATGTAGGAATAAAGGAAATACATAAAACAAAGGTGGACTGAGTTGAAGGAAGTAATTTAAAACCAAAATTTAGCTTTTTCTTTGCCCCCTTTTTTTAGTTTAAAATTTTTGTGCTGTAATTTTGATGACTGTGTAAATAGGACTCAATAGGTATATTTATAGTATAACATGCTCCAAATTTGTCCTAATTTTCAATACAAGAAGCATGTAGAAAGAGGTTGTTCTAGTCTCCAAGGCTGACTATCAACACTACTATCCAGGCCTCGACGGTCTGTCTAGATTGAGCTGTGAGCTGGCTGGCAGTTGCTGGTGACAATCAGAAGTGTGCCACAGGGATGTCAAGTTTCCTGAACGGAGCTTTGGGGTAGCTGAGCCCCTCATTGGAAAAGGGTAGGTATGTAATTTGAGAGAAGGATTCATTTAGAGGCTTGAGGAACCTTGAACAAGTGCTGAGCAGACAGCTGGACGTCTGTCTTCAAGAATAGCCAAGGCTGTTCTACTGTCTACCTGTAATCTGGGCTGTAAAACTCCCACACGTGCCATACAAAGACAAGCTTGTGTCCTACCTTGACCCAGGCCCCAGGAAGACCACTGACTCCCCACTGTGTTTCTGGAGGGAGCAGACAACTCTAATCTGAGTTCAAACGTCTTCTCCGGCTCTTCTTCCCACCTGAAAGTGGCTGTTTTTAGAATGAAGACCCGTTCACACATCACCACCACCTACATATGTCTTTAAGACCAATTAGCCTTGACTTGATACAAGGCCCCCAGCTAGATCTACTCCTTGATCAGGTGATAGGGAACAAAGGAATGACCGTTTCAGCCCAGACAAGCTTTTGTCTCCAGAGAACCTTGAGGTGGTTCGAGGTGGGAGCACGAGCGCTCTTAGCTTGCCGCCATCCTGCAGCAGTGAGTAGGTGGCTACACAGTGCCAGCTGAGCTTCAGTGTGGGAGAGGCAAAGTCACGCATTTAAGGAAAAAATAACCTGAATTACACTTTAAAAAGCAGGAGGGGCTGTCATGGGCAGGCCCCCGCAGACCCTCCTCCAGGGTAGTTCCTGTTCGTATGGAAGGATGGGTTGGGGGGTGCAGTGTGGGAGTTCCTGTTCCTATGGAAAGATGGGTTGGGGGGCGTGCAGTGTGGGAGTACTGCAGCAAAGGGAAACTGAGGATGTGGGAACTCAAAGACGACCTCTGCTGGGCAGAGACTGGGGTAAGCAGGAGGGAAGACCTTCCAAGGTCCTAAGAAGAACAGTTTGGGAGGCAGTGGTCTGAAGGTTCTGATAGAGCAAGAGAGAGAGAGCTAAGGCATTTATATATCACCTCTTCCATAGATGCTCTAGGAACCCCGGGTCTGTGGCTACTGGAAACAAGACTCTTATCCAGACAAGGCCCTCTGAAGGCTGTGTAGGACAGCCCCTCTAGAAAGAAGAGTGACAAGTGCCAGCCTGAGCTGTAAAAATACTCCGTTATTTGTGGCTGTCTTACACAAAATTGCAAATAAGACAAATGTAAGAAGTTTTCAGAGAACTTTTCCCCTTCTGCAATTGCTTTTACCGTTTCATCTTGTTCTTCAGGCTACTCACGTGGCATGACTTTTCAGATCTGTGAGCACACATGGCCTACTGGCACTTGGCCTTGTTGCTCAAGGCTGGGACAACTTCCTTCCTGTCTGTACCTGAGATCTCAGAAGCTGGCTGGTTCTACTACTGGAGGGAAAGAATGCTTCCTATGGAGGCACTTGGCCCAGTTCCACAGAGATGAAAGTAGATGTCTGTTTCCTGTGTTGACCGTGGTCATCTCTACACTCCCATACCAACACCGGATCTGTACACAGTAAGTACCCCACAAGTGCCCTCCCATGAATGAATAAAAGTGGATGCTGCCAGCAATAAAGGTCCCCAAGTCCATTAAGCACTTGAGAGCATTATGAAGTCCATTCCTTGTCAGTGTTTGTCCACTAGCTTCAGCATTAGCCCCACCCACTAGCCCCACCCATTCCTTCATCCAATCTCCACATCCTACTGTGCATTCTACCTCTTGGATGCTATTATAGGCATGCTATAGTGTGGATTCTACTATATACCAGTCATTGAGAATGTTCTAGATACCCGGCCAGTTCTACTCATGCAGAGCAAAGGAGGCCAGGCCAGGCTGGTTAAATATCAGGCGAGGGTCCCCGCAATTTCTGCCTATGAGGTGCTAACCGCTGTGACTACTCTAGGCTGGGATGCAGGTGAATACCGGGACATAGGCAGCTCTCCAGGAGGTTAGGTTAGGCTTAGGCTGACTTTGAGCAAGGGGCAGTGGAGGAGGAGCTGGACTTGTATTCATGGCTATAGGAATGTGACTTAGGGAAGGAAGTAAAGGAAGGCTGGGTCATGGTGGTCCTGCTGTGACAGGTAGACATACGGTAGGAACCTCAATTCTGCTTTCTTCAGGGGCAGTGCTGGGGTCCCTAAGTTCCTCCGTCTCCTTTCTACAAACCAGATGTTAACAGTATCAGGGCCTTGAGAGGACACGTGGTATCAATGGCCTGAAACACCAGAAGCAGTGTGGTCTGTACTCTGCTGTTTATCCTCACTGCTATTACTACTGCATCATTCACCAGGCCCTTCCTTCCTCCTATCCACATTTCTGCTCTCACCGTGTCGTCTCCCCTCCTCCCTTCCTCATACCCCCCTCATAGAGAAAAGTAAAAATGGACCTTGAAACGCCATCAGGGCTCAACCTCAGCCTTAGCAACAACCTACTATCTCTCTCCATTCCCCCAGATGCTGTGATTCCTCCTTTGCCCTTGATGCCCACATCTGATATCACACATGGCCTTCCCTCATATACACTACAGGCCCTTTATTTGCCAGGAATATCACTCTAAGTCCTCACAGCTATTGAGTCACTGGATTCCCCACTGAAAACCTGCATCAGCTCTTCCCCACCCCTGGGCAAACTATAGTCCAGATGTTCCTTTCCTTTTGTTCTGAGTAAAGCAACATGACATGACAAAGTTTCAGGAGACTGTTGCATCGAGGGTAGAGATGAATGCTGGGTAGTTGGTGGCACACACCTTTAATCTCAACACTTGGGAGGCAGAGCCAGGCAGATCTCTGTGAGTTTAAGACCAACCTGTTCTACAGAGCAAGGTCCAGGACAGCCAAAGCTACACAGAAATCACGTCTCAAAACACACACACACACATACACACACACACACACACACACACACACACACACACACACACGGTGATAGAAGAGGTTCCCTAGGTGACTCAGAAACTACTTCACAGGAAAAGCTCAGCCTGGATGGGGCCTCAGCAGGAACAGTAGGATTATCACAGAGGTTGCCTGGAACCTGGGGCACTGGAGAAGCAAGAGGCCTGAAAAGCAGGGGACCTGCCTGCCCTGCTCATTGCTGTAAGAAGGCCCAGTGAAGGCCCAGAAGAGCCTGTGCCCTTCTGCCTCCTTATCTGACTCCTTCCCTCACCATAGTTGGCCATGAACAAGAAAGTGGCCAAAAAGCATAAATGTTGTGAAGTATCCTGTGTTTTAAAAGAGATTTTATTGATCCAACAGTGACATTCCATTGAGGATCAATGGCTGATAAAGTGAAATATTATAAGATCAGAACTTCTCTGACAGAAAACCACAAGTAGAAAACATAAAGCACAGAAACTAAGAATACTGTGTTGGACATATCTGCCATAGGACTACCGTCCTTGACTATCCTCCTAGCCAAATAACTTGCATCTTTGCAAGTTTGTTGACTCTGTTAAGTTACTCCATACTGCCTCCTATATGTAATTCCTCCTTAGCTGCACATGGCCTCAGGGAGGGGCTAGACTACACATTGCCAGGGAAGATTGGCAGGGGTAGGGGCGGGTCCATTGATGTGACTATGGGAAAGCATCCCTGCTGAGCCAACAATTTCCAACGGTGGTGGTAGGGAGGTGGCTTTTGGTTGGGAGCACCCATATCTTTCACCTATGCTTTATAAGCTCAATAAACTCATTGGTTCCTCAAAGTGAGCTCTAGTAAATCGTACCTGTTTGATGTTGGGACCTTAGGAGGAGGAGGAAGTTGCTAAACTTCCTTCTGGGAAGGAAGAATCACCAGGCTTCTTTTATCCCAGGAGTTGCTCTGAATTCAATCTTGAGAAAATAAGGATAGTTGCTTGCTGTTGTCCTAAATTCATTTCTTTCTCCCTTTTGGGATTTCCCCCTTTGATTGGGTAGTAAACCAAGCAGGGACACTGGGTCCTTGAAAACTATACCTGTTGACATGAGACTGCAGCAGACTCTCAGGTGGACTGGGTATATAAGCTCCTACTATACATGCTTACTGTTCATAAGGTCTCTGCCATTTATCACGTTTCTCTGAGACTGTAGTGAGAAGAAATACTTTGGGTGATGATGACTTTTGGAGATACTATAGAATGAGCCCGTCTTCACAAGGAGGTGCCACGTGGCCATCACTGGAGTTGCATGTAGCCTGGAAATTCAGCCTGATAGCCTAACCCTTGCCCAGGTCCCAGAACATCACACCATGAACCCATGGAGATGCCTTGACACTGGAGCTGAACTTCTCTGCCTGTTCCCACTTAGCCATGGCCTCAGAGGTTCCTGCATGTTCATCCTATGACATAATACTGCAGCAGAGAGAGAAATACAAGATCAAGGGCCCACAGCCAGCCCACAAAGCCAAGAATGGATTCCACTCTGTCTCTGATGCCCCAGATGTCACTTATTTGGCCTGGCCCTCAAACATGCAAGAGGTTATATGTACTTGTTCATGAAAATATGCACATGGGTATGTGCATTCATTATCGAGCATAAACACTTATGTACATGTTTCTGTATGCAGAATCACTCACGTTCTGTTGTGTGGAACGTGCATCCTGGTGTGCACATGCATATACACATGCATGTGTGCATATGGTCTCAAGGTTTCCTCCTTTTCTGCATCAGATTGTCAGGCATCAGCACTTTGAATTCACAAACAATCATTTGGCTGATTAAATGGTTGTTAAATGATTGTTTAACTGAATTTTCATCCGAAGGCTCAGCTGTGTAGTATTACTTCATGTCACCCAGAACAGAACATCCTTCTGAGGCAATGCATTAAAAACCCAGGCACCAATGTCCACTGATTCTGTAATAAAACATGGCTTGTTTGACATCTGCCCAAGTTCATGCTGTGTCCTTACCTCTTAAAACTAACCCCCCAGCCCTAAGGACAGTGAGCTTCTCCTGCTGAGCAAACAGTGCCTTACAACTAATACTTAGCATGTAAAAACATGTAAAAAAGGGCCAAGTAACACAATGAATTAGCTTTGGACAACTACTTAAAACTTCATTGAAGAAGCGCAGACACGAATCAAACTGCTGTGCGTTAGAATGTAAAGCGAGGTGGTAACAGTCTTAAGACCCTCTCTCCACACCAGGTTCCCTGAGAGCTGACTTTTAACAATAACAAGAACAAGAATTCTTTTTCTCCAGTAAACTTTGAAAGTGAAACTTTGCTACCCCACATATCTCATATCCACCTTGGAAAAGTGGAGCTAGTGATATTTATGTACTTGGGAGTTAGGAACACCAAATCTTGAAACATTCATGTAATTCATTTGTCTTGAGAGGTGTAAGGGAAAGCCCTCACCTCCCACACCCCAGGTTCCCCTTGTTGCCCTGAACTGACAATATACACAAATGTCACAATGCCTTCCCTGGTATCTGGGTTTGTCCACCCAAGTCCTCTCTACAAAACTTCTGTTCAAAAAACAAAAGAAAACAAAACACCTAAAATGTAGAGAGACTACTGACCTTAATAGACAATTTAAAAGACTCATGAGGCATTTAAGGTTTAGAGCTATGTGAAATGTGCATGACTAAATGTCTCGGGGGTGGGGGACCAAAGGACCAGTTTGGATCTTGATGCATCTATGCAACCCATAGACCCACTCCACCTAGGCTGCTTGTGGGAATCCACAGGCTTTTGAGTGGACCCAGGAGAATGGCCAGTAGCCACCTGTGAGGTCGTTGCTCTCAGCTGTAAACGTCCATCCACATCACATGTTTGGATTTGGGTAGATAAGAGAAAGCATCTTAAGTCAGTGTACACTGCCATTTGCAACATTTCTGCTTAAGCTGGAGAGCTGGACGGAATGGACCTCAGCAGGAGCTTTAGCCTCTTCTCTCTCCTTGCCCCAAAAGATCAAAGGTCTGATAGAGGCGAGAATGCAAAGAGCACGAGTGATGGCTTCCTTGGGGTGGCTTTAAATACAGCTGCCAAGACTGAACTTGTTGATGCTTTGATCAGATCCTCAAGCTTCAGAGGAAATGTCTAAGCAGAGGCAAGACCAGTCCTCAGCAGCTTGGCCCGTGGCTGGTGTCAGACCTCACTGTTCTTCATGGAAATGGGATTGGGCAACCTCCTCCTCTAGTGTCCTAGCTGTAGAGGGCAGCTAGCCAGGTTGTAACTGGGGTAGGATGCTTACAGTCACCAGGGATACAGGGGGAGCTCTGAGCAGGGCATCTGGGAGTTGAGGAAAGGCCTTATCACACAGCCTGTGACTGGGAACTGTGCCTCCTCTGCACAGAAGTAGCCGTTTGCACACTGAAGACACTGCTCAGGGTTTCCGTTACTCTTGTAGCCTGTGGCGCTTGGCACGTGCAGAGGAGCTGTTCCCCTCCTCCACATGGGTCAGAGCTCTGCTCCCAACTCATCTGTGAGGCACCACCTGCCTGGTCTCACAGGTCCAGGCACATGGAGGTCAGATCACCTTTTCCCAACACTTAAAGCCTGCTTGGCTCCCAGCCAGCCCACCAGAAGGATGGAGACACTCCAGTCATATAGAACTCATTTCATATTGTGTGTAAATGGTTACACGCATATTATACTCACTTAAAGGTATGTCCTTCACATTCATTAAGGCTATTAGAGTGGTGTATTTAAATGAAATGCTATATAGTTAAAATCACCAGATTATTGAGTTAACAGGAAAATTATTTTGCAGAAAAACTAAGACTTTGATTTTTTTAAAATAGGATTAAACTGTTCATATGTATTAACCAAAAATAAAGCCTACTGCTTTGCAGTAGAAACCACACAACCGGTTCCAAAAACTGAAATGCAGGGGTCTGGCATCAGTGTCTCTTCACACAGCTGTTAGCTCAGAGACAGGTTGGACCTAGTCAACCAGCTAGCAGAACACAGCTGTTCTAACTCAGCATTTGTATGTCCCAATTCAGCCACTCTCCCCCATGCTGATTTGCATGTAGACATCCTCCAATTCCAAGCTGATGGACATTCTCCAATAACATAGCAATCAATTTAATAAAGGAACTCACCAATGTCAAATTGCAATAAATTTACCAAACATTTTCACTGTTTATGGAGAGCTTTACAGTAAGAAAGTGTCGACAGAAGCAGGCACATCCGGGTACAAAGTGTTGCTGTTGGTTGGTCTTTACTTCTGTTCCTACAGTTCCAACTGCTTTGCACTCTCAGCTGAGGTCCTCTACAGGAAATCACCTTTGCTAGGCGTTCTGTTCTTGCCCATTCGACCCAGGACCTCCAAGCACAGTCCTGGGGTATGGACTTGCCTAAGAGAAGTGTGATCGGCGAGCCCACCCCAAACATTTATTGTAAACTTTAAATGGAGTCCGGATATGAACGACACAGAAAGGAGACACCTCCTCACACAGAAAGGAGAATACCATATAGTGACCTAGAGTCTGGCAGATATCACAAGGCCGGGCCAGAATAAGTGCCAAGCCCCACGCAGGCACAACACCACGCAACGCCTGACTGCTGCCCTTTTGGGTGTCTTGTGGGGAATCGGGCCTGAACTCAGCAGGCTCGGCTAGGCTCCCAAGGGCGCGCCATCTCACAGGGCGGCCGGCAGCAATAGGGGTAGGAGGCGTTGAGGTCGGGGTCCGAGGGCGCATACCCTGGCAGTTCCACCGACGGGTGCCCGCCACAGCACACCTCCACGCCCGCCTCGTCAAACGCGTGGAAGACGCCCACGTTGATGTAGGACACAGCGTGGTGCGCTGCGAAGCTCGCGCAATCTCCTGGGGTGGTGAAGTCGGACTCCTCCGGGGATAGGATGGAGGCCTCGCTGGGCCGTGGCTGCAGCCGCCGCCCCCTTTTGCCCCGGCGGCCGCGCCGGGTCCGGGAGGCTAGCGGCTGAGCGCGGAGCCCGGGTCCGCCCCGTTGTCGCCCCAAAGATCGGCTTGCCCTCCGCCGGCCCCTGCGGCCGCGCCGGGCCTGCGACGACTTGTAGTTCTTGACCAGCAGGAGGCTGAGCAGGCCCAGCAGGCACTCGAGCGAGTTGAATACAGTAGAGAGCACCAGGCCGCGCTGGTAGTCTTTCAACTGGCGGCATTTGGCGGTCGTGTTGCTGTCCAGGTTGCTGCGGGAGCGCTGCGTGTTTGTGCCTGGGGCTACAGAGCCAGTGCCCTGGCCAGGGCCAGCGGCCGGCGTGCGCGGGGGCAGGCAATAGTGGGAGTACTTGCGTTCCACCAGGGACACCGTGTCGCCGTCGATCACTGCTCCCGCAAAGGCGCTGAGAACCCCAAGCATGAAGACCAGGACGCCTAGGAGCAGCAGGTTTTGGCTGTTCACCGGTCCCGAGGGCCCGGCAGCCGCCCGCGTTTCTCCAGGAGAGGGCTCCGGAGCGCCAGCTGGAGATGCGGGGACCCTGAGTCCCGGGCCGGGCCCGGCCCCTGACCCGGCGAGGGGCGCCTCCCGGGGCCCGCAGCACAGCAGGGCGGCGCCGAGCAGAGAGAGGCCGGCAGCCAACAGCAACCCCGAGTAAAAGGCTCCGGCGGCCGCCCCTAGCCGGAACGGCTCCCCGCGCAGCTCGGAGCCCAGTGAGAAGCACTTGAGGCCGACGGCGGCGGCGCTGAGCGCGCAGGCGAGCAGCAGGCAGGAGGAAAGCGCGGCGCAGGCCCCGCGGACGCTCCACTTCATCCTCCGCGCCGGAGCCGGCCCGCACCCGGCGCGCCCGCCGCCGCCCGCCGCCGCCCCCGCCGCCTGCGCCTCCTCCCGGCGCCGCGCGGCCGGACCGCCGGCCTCCTCTTCATCCTCCCGCGTCCTCCCGGGCTCGCGCCGCTGTCACTGGAGCCCGCATCCTCCGCCTCCCGCCGCCGCCGCGACCCCGCACCGGGAATCAAGCCGGCGCGGAAAACCGCAAGGTGCGCGCGCCCCCTCCCCAGACCGCGGCGCCGATCCCCGGACGCGCGGCCCCCCCTCCCCGCGGCCCCGCGCGCCTCTCCCTGACACCACCCTCCGCGGCCCCCTCCCGACCCTCTGGCCCCCAGGACGCCCCTCCGGACCTCCCCTAGGAGAGGGGGCCCTCGCTAAGTCTCCGCCTTCCTGCCCTCCCCCCTGGCAATGCCGCTGTCCAGAGCTCGCCGCCTTAGGACTGCCACTCCACCCAGGCCTCCTTCTCCTGGGACCCCCCTGGGCCCCACCCCCAGGACCTCCCACCTCTGCACGCCCTGAGTTCGCTTTTCCCAATGCACTGGGCAGCTTGACTCCACGCCCACCTGACTGGACTGAGAAAACCGAAGAAGTTGGTGAGGGTACAGCAATAAATAGGTATGAGGGAGAGCCTGGAGGAAGAAATGGGGAAGGGGGATGTGTTCAGAAGGAATGGAGGAGAGTGGGCAGGGTATTCGGGGATGGAGGACGAAGTATGTTTCTTTGGGAAGTGCTGACATGTAGGAAAGTGTGTTGTGTACATGTATGAAGGGTATGCATAGAATGTATATAGTATGGGGTATGTGAGGGTGGTGTGCCCTTATATGTTTTGTGGCGGGGAGCGGGGAGCATTCCAAGATGTGCGTAGGGTGAACACAGAGTATGGGCAATGTCCAAGCGTGGTGTGTGTGTGTGTGTGTGTGTGGTGAATGTGCAAGAAAAGGTGTTGCCTTGAGGCGTGGGTAGAGTATTGTAGGGATTGTGAATAGGGTATACGGGAGAATTGGCCTGAGATTTCTCTCAGAGGACCAGCCATGGAGCAAGGCCAGGATGAAGTAAGTCTTGGGGAGAAAACCTCAGGTGAGTTCAGCTTTGAGTCCAGTTCTGTTTTCAGATCTGGCAGTCACACTCAAGTGAATAAATTCTGCCTGCGCTAGAGTGCGCGAGAAGGGAAAATGCTGTAGTAGCCCAAATCTGGACTTGGACCACTGGAGGCCTCCCGCCGGCAACCTCGCTCTGGTCCGCAGTCCCGGGTGTGGGTGATTTTAGGCCGCCTGCGCAGCAGCCTCGGAACCGCTGGTTGCCGTGGCTGCGCCGTAAGCTAGGGCTGGGAGAAGCCGGGTGCGAGCGCGGGGAAGAGGGAGCGGTGGAGAGAACGCGCCTGCGCATCGGTCTTTCCCACAGCAGGTTCAAGTCAGGAAAAGGCCTGGGGACTTTACTATTTTTTGCTCCTTAAGGTCAGAGACCCTCCCAAAACCAAGAGCTGTATTGCCTGGGGAAGCCGCACCCATTTCTCCGAGGCAGCTCGGGGGCTCTTGCCCACCCTTCCGGGAAGCTACTTGCTAGTGGGTGTATGGAGGCCTTCCAAAGACTCCCGGACGTTTGCGTGGGTTTCACTTCGGGCCATAGCTTCATAGCGAGCCTGACTCTGTATTTTTAGCAGGAGGAGCAGAATTTGAAACAGCAGCATGCCGGTCCTGCGCCTGGTGAAGGATGACTCGCCAGAAAGCAAAGGCGCAGACCTACCTCCGCGAGCTTGGCGCGTGGCCCAGGAGGCTCCGCGAGCCCTTGTACGTAAGGATCGTGGCGCCCACGCTTGAGAGCAGAGCTCAGTGCAAACTTCCAACAGTTCTTCCAGTTTCCAGGGAAACGAGATTTGGAGCTGCTGCGCGTTGCAGAGCTGCCTCTCTGCTCCCCACATGGGACCCCTGTGGCTGGCTGGTCTTGAGGAGGAAGGAATTGAAGCCACCTCATCCTTGAAGGGTGAGGTCCGATCTTAAGATGGAAGAGTTGAGCGGGGCTGTGGGGATATGTTCTACCCTCAGAGCACTCGGTAGAAGTGCTGTTTTGGGTTGCTTCTCCTCTAGATGGGCACTGCCACCCCCTTACAATCTTTCCATTTCTATACTCACCACAGGGCCCGTGAACGCGGTGTTTCCCCCTTTAGGGTATATTCACACTCCATAATGATTCTCACCTGATATTGCCTCCTCATTTCTCAAATTGTATTATCATATTTCTTTTTTTTTTTTTTTATTATCATATTTCTTAATTGCCTCAGTTTTGTCGGAAGGAAGCTTGTCTGACAAGATGCATCCAGGCACTTTCTTTTACTCACTTCACAGGACAACCGTCGATGTAGGACTTCTCTTATCCCCAGTAGCACTTTCCATTAGTAAATTAGTGACTGGAATTGGAACAGAAACCCAGGCTCTGTGTGCAGGCTATGCTTCCCCAGCTGCCTGCCTTCCTGGTTCCAACCCCTGCACCCCTGCAGAGGATCCCCACGGTGCAGGATTTCCCTGTATACAAATAAATCTTACCTATCAGGTGGGATTGGAAATGGCCGGGTAAGGGCAGTTCCAACTAATTTCTGGGGATAGATGAGTTTGTACATGTGTCTGTGATGCAACAAACGTTCTTTGGGGTGCATGGGGTCAGGAGCCTGCAAACAGGGGAGCTGTCTCTTCAGTGCTGGGGATAAGGGAAGGAGCTGAGGGCTTACCTTACTTGGGCAGTAACAGGGAGAGGGCAACTCACTGAGGAGGATCTTTAAGCTAAACCAATTCAATTTTCTTCTGAGGGCAGAGATTTCAGGAGAGCATCCTGGTGTGTAATGAGAAGGAGGTCTGCTGCTTGGAATCTAGGGGAACTAGAGGAGCTCCCTCCCTAAACATCGTGCAAAATCACAGGTGCTGGGAGCCACCCTGCAGCTTCCACCCTGCAGCTTCCGCTCAGCATTCCTTCTAAAAGGACTAGTGGTCGGCAGAAAGTGGGAGGGGCAATCTCTGTCCCATGACAATGAAACCAGGGATGGCATTGAAACTAACCCATGTAGAATTTTAGAGCAGACTGAATTGTTTTATTTCAGGATTCTTTCACCAAGGAAGAGCTCACCATGCTCTGTTGTGAGCCCCCCTCGACTTCCACTTGCAGAGCCAAGGAGGGGACCAAGGGTAGCTGCAGTCTATCTATCTGCAGTCCAGTGACCTGGAGGGTCAGAGGCAGGAAGGAGAGAGAGCAACTCCAGAAAGAACCACACCAGCAAGGAATAGCTCTGCTACTTTTCCAGAAAATCACATCATCAGCAACTGACCAAGTTCCTACAGAGCCGGGGCAGGTCTGGCAGCCGTCTGGGGGCAGATCTCACTCTCCCACACTAAAAACAAGGAAGAGGCTCTACACCCAGAAAAGACATGGCAGAAATGCAACAGCATAATCCCAGCACTTGGGAGGCAGAGGCAGGGTAATTTCTGAGTTCGAGGCCAGCCTGGTCTACAGAGTGAGTTCCAGGACAGCCAGGGCGACACAGAGAAACCCTGACTCGACCCACCCACCCCCCACCCCCAAAAAAAAGAAGGAAAAAGAAAGGAAGGAAGAAGTGCAGCAGCAATTACTGATTAGGGAATAGTTTCACTTTCAAGTCTTACTTTTTAATATTTATGTGTTTACTAACATTCAAAACTTCATCTCCTAGAATATTGATTCAATTAGCCGAGCTTTTAATTTTTTCTACTCCATCACTTTTTAAAGTATTTTTTTTATTTTATAACATATGTCTTAGTCTACCTTCTTTTACTATAACTGAATGCCATGACATTTATGAAGAACAACGGTTTATTTAGCTCACACTTCAGAAGTGCTTGCTACTGTGAAGTCTTTGTGCTGCAGAATGGTATAGGGTATCACATGGCAAGACAGAGCAACCAGAGAGTTCCTTCCATGACAAAACCACTCAACTAATTATATCCCAGAGAACCCACCAAACACCGTGAGCATATGACTTTGGGGGTCACATTTCTAGCCCATGAATTCTGGGGACAAGCATTCACACATCGTAACTGGCCAAATAGTTGAAATTTTCACTGTTAATCCTCACCCCCGTTTTTCCAGGAATAGCCATGTTAATCTGTCACTTCACACAGGCAGTGCAGGCATCTCTGTGCAAAACACCCAGCTGTGAGTCTTCCAAAGAACCCATAAAACCATGGCTATGAGTTCTCAGAGACACAACTGTGTTTCTTATTACGTTAAAAGCTTTCGTCTTATAGAATGTAATCACAGAAAATATTAAATATACATGTGATGTCTTCATGACATAGAAATAAGCATTTATCTGGCTTCTTGAAGATGGAAGTGCCCGAGGAGGATGCAGCCCAGAAGCTGCCAGCTCACCAGAGCTGTCTTCCTGAACTTGCTTAGATATTTATAAGAAGGAATCCATTGCTAGCCATTTTAGTTGGCTTGGTTTGTCTTGTTTTGTTTGTTTGTTTATTTGTTGTTGTTTTTTAATTTTGCAGAGAATCAGAGAGATGATTGATTCTCCATGCCTGGCCTCTTTTGTTCCACGTATGTTTGTGAAGTGTGTCCATGACGCTGTACACAGCGATAGCTCACTCATTGCTGATAATGAAGCCCAGCAGCTTACCCATTTCACTGCAGTAAACAACATATTGCTTCTTGTTTGTGTGTCCTGAATCACGGAGACATGCAGTTGAGTAACCTGGGGGTGAAATCGCCCTGTCTGATTAATACCATCTTTGTTTTTATTTGCCTGTTTCCCGTTGAGGTGAAATTTATGTACAATAAGAACCATTGATTTTTTAGCTGTACACTTCCATGAGTTTGGACAGTTGTCTACATTTATACAAACGACCACCTCTGGACTCACTGCTGTTCCAGCTTCTGCAAATGCTAAGCTCAGCGTTTCCCCACACCAGGTCCGTGTGCTAAAGGTTTTATTACAGTATTTCCTATGCATGGTTGCATGCAGTGGACAATCTTGTCTGCCTGGTTTCAGTGCCTTTCAGACTTGTCCAAACTCTTGCAAGAATCGATTGAATGTACTTATTGCTGAATAGAATTCTAGTAAAAAGTGTTTCTCCATTCACGACATGATGGACATTCCAGCTTTTTCTGTGGTGTGACTGAGCTACTACTCAAACGTGGTATCATGCAGGCTTAGGTCTGCAGTAGGAGTGGGATTGCTGGCTTGCACCACACAGTTACGTTTATCTTTCAAGAAAACAGAAGATTGTTAACTAGAATCATTTTTCATGCCCCCATGTGTTCACTCCTGGGTTGTGTTCTTAGCAACACCGGGTGCTGTCAGCCTCCCTAGTGTGTTGGCCAGCCTGGCATCCATATATAGCTTCTCACTGTGGCTTTACTTTGCATTGTTCAGTTATGAATGCTATCAACACTTTCACTTATTTTCAGTAAAGCATGCATGCAGGCACTCGCGCACACGCGTGCACACACACACACACACACACACACACACACACACACACACACACACCCTTGGTTAGCTTTTTAAAAAATCATGTGGTCTCTATCTAATTATCATTTTATCAACAGTGAATAGAAGCATGACTACCTAAAATTTGGCATACTTTGGCCCTATGGATTCTCCTGTAATGGTCTAAGCACGAATTATACTTTATACGCCTAATCTCTTAAAAAAAAAAAACTCATCACTGTTCAAGCTATAAGTTCAGCTAGACAACCATAACTTCTCCAGTGTGGGTCTAGATTTGTGCCACAGAAGGACCTCACAGTCTTTCTTGTAATGTTCATAGCTCCAGAGAGTTCTGCCAAATAGGCAGCTGTCTTGGGAAAGACTTTTTTTTTTAAGTGTACATGGGACAGCATGACTCCAAGAAACACCTGCATTGTAGTGGTTCTGGGCATCCTATTGTGGGATTTGGAGCTCAGATGCTAGCTTACTTGAAACAGATAGGGAGTATGACTCAGAAGCGTCATCTTGAAGGGGTCTTCGGAGGTTGAAGTCTTGGTGAAGCTGGCCATGCCCAAGTAAAAATAAATGATATAAACCTACAATTAAATATATTAAAATATGGATAACAAATACTTAAAGCAACAATTTTCTATCTTTACCATACTTTTATCTTAACTGTTTTCTGAAATTGTATCAAGTTAAAAAAAATGTATATTCTGTCTCTCCCAACCCCTTGCTCAGTGGCTCTGGGTGATGGCTTGTGATTTGCATAGCAGGAGAATTTATACCACAGAAATGAGCCAGCAATGCAAATCTGACTGGGGCTGCTTATGTAGCTTACTTGTAAAGTGAAGGGCAAGATGAGCGATGCAGACCAGAGATGGGTGGACACCAGACTGCGGCTGTAGCCACCATTTTAAATTCTGAACACATTTCTTCTCGTGTTTTGGGAGCTATCACCTGTGCAGTAATAGTATGCACATTGTACATCTCTAATGAAAGGCATTTCAACATGATTCCCTCTTGTCCTCCCTGGAACTCATCAACTTATGTGAAAACAGCACACAACATCCGAATCAGAGCAGCACCCTCTTGTCAGCGACGGGAGCAAGCATTTTGCTGAGTCAGATGTAATCAGGGTTTATTCATGTCCTAATTTTGCAATACTGTTGTCAGTGAGAGTTAGAAAAACAGTGGATTTTGCAAGAAATAGCAAGTCACATTGAAGTTATAAAATAAAAAGCAGATAAGTGCTCTCGTTTAAAATGTTATTTCCAAACTTGTATAAGAAAATGCTAATGAAATATTTTCAATTTTTAAAATTGCATTTATTTGCTCATTGTGCTGTGCATTTGCGTGTGGGAATGCAAGTGTAGTGGGGAAGTTGTAGAGGTCAGAGGACAACTGAGAACACTTGATTTTCTCCTTGCACCTTGTGGGTCCAAGGGACCAAATTAGGTCATCGGTGCCTTTACCTGCTGAGCCATTTCACTGGCTCATTAAATTGCTAATAAAAAATTTATGTTAGCTCAAGTAATGGCATGGATTTAATAAGGTTATAGAACCATTTTTCACATTTTGATCCACCAAAACAATACTTTCTCACATTATTTTACATGTGAAACAAGTGAAAACAAATACAGGAAAGGATTGTATGACCTCCGATCCTGTGGCTGCTCATTTTCTAATGATTTAGCAGACCACCAAGATGCTCTGAGTGTCTGGGAATAATTAGCAGGGAAGGCACAGCTCCTGCTTCTTGAAACAGTTTTGCAGGAGAGAAAAACATCCTTCAGGTAGTTAAGGAAGTGCCTTACTACAGGCTAAGGTCTAACACAACAAACACGGGCTTGTGAGAAGGGATGCTGCCTTAAATGGGGTCAAGCAGATGCCTGCCTACAAGGCTGAGCTTGACCCTCCTCCTCTGTCACCCAGCCTCCTAAATGTAAGAAACAAACTACTGACTGATAACTCCCAAACTTATGATTCACTTCAAATTTTTCCCTGGAACCCCAGGTTAGATTCCAGCCTCCTGTTGTCATCAACAATATCAAGGCCTCATTTTAGCGCAATGAAATTATCTTTGTATCTCATCTTCAAACAAAGACAGGATGCATCCCAACCCCTGCACTCAGGTGACAGAAACTCACTCTTGCAGCTGCTTTGCTAAACTTGTAGAGTTGTCCTCATTGTCCACACCAGGCCCTAGCCAATAGCAGCCGGATGGGAAGCAACTGCTCTGGAGTCACTGGTACCTGTATCTCCTCTCTATGCCTATTGTCATCTTTCCAGTCCTCAGGGAACAGCCAACCTTTGAAGTGAGAGTCACTTACAGCAGCTGCTACTCAAAAATGTTTTTGGTCTCCTTCAGAGTGAACAAAAGCAATTTTGTGAGGTTTCTCCCTTATCACCCTTACTCCCTGGCTCACTTTGTCCTACTACCTATGTTCAAGGTACCTGCAGGGACCTAAGATCTGTTTTCTCATAAAAAGTTGACTTAAAAAAAAATGAGACAGGGTCTATCAATAGCCTGGAACTCACCAAGTAAACTTAACTATTTAACCATTGAGTCTCAGGGACACAAAGGTGGAGGCCTGTTTGTTCATTTATTGTTCTCAGTGCCAAGAATAGCATCTGGCACAAGGTAGATGGTCGATGAATACTTGTGTAGCTAGTTTTCAAAATTTACTCGATTAAAGTTTAAAGAATGTAAACTATGAAGTAATCGCCATAATGGTCTATCATTGTGGTTCTCATACTGTGTGTTATGACTCCTTTGGGGGGTCATCTATGATATCCTGCATATGAGATATTTATAATTCATTACAGTAGCAAAATTACAGTTATAAAAGTAGCAATGAAATAATTTTACTGCTGGGGTCACCACATAATGAAGAACTGTACTAAAGGGTCACAGCATTAGGAAGGTTGAGACCCACTGGGCTATAGCTTGGAATGCTCTCAGGAGACTTGCTGTACTGGAGTCTGGGCCGACTGTGCTGATTTCCTTCTCAAAGTGTGAGAGAACAACATTAGGAAATTATGTGACCAGATGTGTCACCTTAGAGAAGTTCCTGGTTAGAGAGTGATAAAGTCTGTGGTGAGAGCTGCTCAGGGTTTGGTTCCAAGGCTTTTAGGAGTTCAAACCACAAATATTCCCTCATGGCCTGTCTTAGTCACAGTGCTGTTGCTTTGAAGAGACACCATGACATTGGCAATTCTTATAAAGGAAAAAATTTACCTGGGTGCTTGCTTAGAGTTTCTGAGCATAGTCTAATATCATCATAGCAGGGAACATTGTAGAATGCAGGCAGACATGGTACTGGAGAGAGAGAGAGAAAGAGAGAGAGACAGAGACAGACAGAGACAGACAGAGACAGACAGACAGACAGACAGACAGAGACAGAGACAGATGCAGACAGACAGAGAGACAGAAACAGAGAGAGAGAGACAGAGAGAGACAGAGAGACTGAGACTGAAAGACAGAGAGAAAGATATTTCCTCCAACAATGCCACACCTACTCTAACAAGTCCATGCCTCCTAATCCTTCTCAAACATTCCCTGATGACCAAGCATTCAGAAATATGAGCCTGTGGGGGGGGGCATTCTTATTCAAACTACCACATGGCCCCTGCCTGAGTCCCTAGGATATTCTTGGTCTGATCTCAAACCAGCTAGTGAATTCCTGCTGCCCTCCCACAAATCCTCCAACAACATCTTTTGGAGCTTAGTCCTTTTAGCTGATGGGAGTTGAATGCTAGAATTTAAGAGGGACATACCAGTGCCACTGATATTCATCTTTTTTTGTGTGTGTGGAGAAGGCTTTCCAGCAGTGTCTCAGAGAATGAGCTCCTACAGTCTGGTCACATAGCTCCTACCCTAGCTGAGTATACTCAGAGACTCTTCCCACCAAAGGATTGTCCCCAGAGGCCATCTACCCAGGAACCCTTCAAAACCTCCTTGGCTTGTTACTTCCCATTCTTGAAGAGCTCCACCTTGCCAAGAGCTACCTGGATAGGTACCTTGGCAAGAGTTCAAAAAAGACATACAACACACTGTGGTGGATGCAGGGAGATGCTCAACTGCCTGTGGGTCCTGCCTACCAAAGACAAATTCGTGGTCGCCCTTTAAAGGTTTCCACTTAGACCAGTTAGTTGTCCTGCCTAAACCCACCAGAATGGTCTCCCAGAGTCATGCAAATGCAGGCATAGCTATCTGTTGGCTGTCCTAAGTCAACAGGATGGCAGATCAGGATCTGTTGTGTTTAAACTCATATAGACCACTATCTTTCTGCCTCCTGATCCAGGCTTCTCCCTGGAAGGTAGCCATGTTTAACACACCTGTTTAACTAAACACTCATTCCCCAAGGTGGAGCCATGGGACAAATGAGTTTATCCTGGCACTGACTCCAGTGCCTATATATGAGACTGACACTATATATGAGAGAGACCAGGACAGTAACCTTTGGGGTCACTGCTTCACCAAGCACAGGTGGAATTTGGGGAACAAAATATGTGTCCAGCCAGTGCTGTTGCCAATCCAGGGACACGGAGACCTGTACAGCTTTGGATGCTATCCTAGGCCCCAGATCCAGGCAATAAATTAGAATGAGTCACACCATTTATGAGTAATGCCAACATGGAAGGAGGAATTGTCCTGAGAAGTATGAGAAACCTCTCTTGAATGGACCTCAAAGGCTGTTCACATGTCTTTCAGGGTCTCTTTTGGAGTCTAGCTGAAGCACTTAATGGGAATCCACCTAAGTCTCCTCTGACTTTTTTGTTTATGCAAAGAGTCCAGGGAAGCCATGTCAGCTGTCCATGTCTTAGTGAGATCCAGAATCAGTGGGGCACATCTCCCAAGAGAGAATTGCCATTCTGCATCTCCATCATGAGGATGCTGCTGGACTACCTCTGCAGGAGTTTGCACTGATGCTGTGCTACAAGGAACAAAGACCCTTCTCTGCTTTGGTTTTCTTCAGAAATGGTCCTGGCTCTATCTCCCACATATTCCAGCCTCCCACCATTACAGTTGGGGTGGACTTTCCTTCTACCTGTGGAACACATTAAATGGAGTTCTTGTGTTTCCTGTGTTCACTTCCTCATTTGAAATCATGCTGCTGCTGCTGCCTACCACACTATCTCCTTGCATTCCTAGACTTCCCAAGCCAGGGCTGCACAGTCCAGGTGGAGCCTTTTTTTTTTTTGCTTAGCAGACATAAATAGACACAACCGTCCTGTAGGGTGAATGCGGTGGCTGGACAATCACTGTAGATTTTCAAATACACCCTCACAGAGAGGCTTAGGGTTGCTCACTGAAGTTTCATCTGAGTCAGGAAATCATAAGCAAGCAGAGAACGATCACTGTTGCAATGGAAAGAAGGACTCCTGCCAAAATCATAGAAGAGCAAAGGTGGCAGGTTTCTCTTCCCTTGAAATAACTCAAATGCTGGACAGAGGACAGCAAGCATGGTTTTCAAATGCTAGTCATGAAACAAGGCAAGACATTGACCAAGGATCAAATAAAGTCTCCAATCTTCATGTAACAAGCAGCCTAGGAGTTGCCAGCAATGGCTCCCGAGGAGCCCAGGCAGAGTCAGAAGACTTTCCTGGGTTTAAGAGACATGGTTGCACTCAGGGGACAAAACTAAATGTATACAGGTTTGATTTTGTCAATTATGCTTCAATATAACTGTAAAGACTGTGACAACAGCACACTGTAAAATATTAACTATCAATCAGAAGTAACAAAGCTATATTTAATAAATATAGCTAAGTGAATAAAGAAGCAATATCGTTCACCCAGATATATGTGCTTACCCATATACAGGTGAGTGAATTGATAATGATGGATAGATAGATGGATGGAGGAGTGAGTAAACGATTGCATAGATAGCTGGTAGATTGATTGATTGATTGATAGATAGCTGATGGATAGATAGATAGATAGATAGATAGATCGATAAAATTAGATATGACAAGGCCGCTAGGCCAAACATGATATTATCACAAGAACTAGAATAGATATTGGAAGTTAATAGTTTGTCTTATGCAGAGGTTGCAACTTCAAATGAGTTTGGCTTATAGCAAACATTTTTCTGTCTCCTTTTGGTTTTCTTTACGTTTTCTAGTTATAGGATGGTTGTGGTATGCCATCTTTCATTCTGGAACCACATGTGGTAAAAATCCTTTTGCAGATGTGATATCTCTGTAGAGGAATAAGGGTAAGGTAGCCCCGTGCCCTGGCGATTTAGAAGGTGCTTTTTGGCTTCCCCTAAATTCTTATAACAATGCCACAGGTCAGTAGCTTAAGGACAATTGAAGGGTAGAACTAGCTCCTCATTGAAATGCCAGCACTGCTTCAAACACACCTGAAGCACAGGTCACTGAGACCATCATAGCTCTTGGTGGCAGCACAGGCTAAGGATATCAACATGGCCTTTTGGGCCATGGACACCAACATAGTCCAGAAAACAGACACCAACATGGCCTCAAGCAGCAGCAGAGATGGACTGCGGTCATCAATATGGCCCCAGGTGGTTGCACAGGTCACTCACATCAACATGGTCCCATATGACATCACAGCCCACAGACAACAAAACGGCTTCAGGTGTCAGCACAGATCAGGGACATCTACCCGTCCTTCAGTGGTAACACAGGCCATGGGCATTAATTTGGCCCCAGCCACATCAGGACCACCATGAACCCAGACAGGACCCTTGAAGGCAGCATGGACCACAGATACTAATGTGGCCTTAGGCAGTGAAACAGACCACAGACAACTGCATGGGCTCTGTAGCAGCATGGGCCTTGGATGTCCACACAATCCCTGGTTACAGAATAGATCATGGACGTCCACATGTCCTTTGGGCTTCATCATGGCCTGGGGTCACTGTACCTGGAGGAGGAAATTCTAGCTACCTTCCTTTAATGCTTCACAAAGACCCTGTATCAGCATATACTGTGGAGTTCTAACATAACCCACCAGCTGTGTGCAGAGGATAGGCTTTGCCCTCAAAGCCAGGTAGGCTCCCAGCCTTCAACCTTAGAGACAAAAACTCTGTCCCTCAGGTCAACAGAAGCCCCAGGCACACTGGCCACAGCTCTTTGGAAACAGGCTGTGTGTAGCTGAACCTGTACTGACCTGGAGCCACATCCTGCTTTCCTGCTGAACAACCTGTAGGCATCCATCCACTTCCAGATCCTCACAGTAACAACCTGGCTCTAAGCAATGTTTTCTCACCAAGAGGCAGATGCTAGACTCATGTTCATCCTGAGAGAGGAAATGAGCTGACAGCTTTGGTGTGGATTCAGAGCCAAGGTTTGGCCACCAATGCACAGGTGACCCATATGGATCCTGCTCAGAGCATAGCCTAGTACTGACCAGATTTCCTGCTGGTGGTAAGATGGTGGTAGCAGGATTACAAAAACATTGTATCTCATGCATCTGCAGTCCACATGCCAACTACCTGAGGCTGAGCCCACTGAGTATGTCTTAGCTAGGGCTTTACTTCTGTGAACAGACACAATGACCAAGGCAACTCTTAGACAACATTTAATTGGGGCTGGCTTACAGGTTCAGAGGTTCAGTCCATTATCATCAAAGCAGGAGCATGGCAGTGTCCAGGCAGGCATGATGCAGGAGGAGCTGAGAGTTCTAAATCTTCATCTGAAGGCTGCTAGGAGAAGACTGGCTCCCACATGATTAGGAGGAGGGTCTCTTAAAGCTCATGCCCACAGTGACACGCTTCCTCCAACAAGGCCACACCTACTCCAACAAGGCCACATCTCCTAATAGTGCCACTCCTTGAGCCAAGCATATTGAAACCACCACAGAATGGCTCATCTTAAGGAATTGGATACCACCCAGGGACACAACCTCAGGAAGATATGGCTACTTCTAAACAAAACCATGAGGAGGAGGTAAGTATTTAGACTTATATGTCACAGGATCAGTGTACCATTTAATTTCAATTCTCAGCTTGTCATAACCTGAACTCATCTAAGAAGAGAATCTCAATTGAGGGATTGCCTAGATTGGCCCATGAGCATGTATGTGGAGGGTTATCTTGATTTTACTTGATATATAATACCCAGTCCACTGTGGACAGCACCATCCTCTAGGCTGGGCCCTGAACTATATAAGACTTAAGAAAGCTAACAAACAGGCTGTGTGTATTTATTCTCTCTATCTTGACTGTGGATATGATGTAACTAGCTTCTCCAGTTCCTGTCTTGATTTCTCCCAAACGATGGACTGCAACTTGGAATTGTAAGCTAAAATAAGCCATTTCTCTCCTAAGTTTCTTTTTGTCAATATATTTCATCACAACAACTGAAATAAAACTAGGACAGTCAGCAAGACACTTCTTCCCACTCAGGAACTTGGTAGGAGCTGATCACAGCTATTTGCAAAGGACTCTCTGTCTCACAGCAGTGCAACTGGAAAAGCTGAAGGACCCACCAAAACCACTACAGCTTCCATCAAGAGCAGCTCTGACCATTAGCAAGCCAGCCCTGGTTTCAACTAATTGACTCAGTCAGTCATCAGCACCTTCCCGCATTTCTCCTGTCTCCACTTTTGTCCATTGTAGCTCTTGCCTAGCCATCCTATTGGCCACTCAAGGACTTTATTGAGTCTAAAGCCCTTTCTTTGTGGATCATTGTTCATTGTCTAAGTTTCTCTTCTATTGCTGTGAAGAGGCAACACAACCAACATATAAAATTTATAAAGGCAATTTATAAAAGAAAGCATTCAATTTGAGGGCTTATGGTTCCAGAGGATTAGAAGCCATGATCATCATGGTGGAAAGCATGGCAGTAGGCAGGCAGGCAGGCATGCCACTGAAGCAGTATCTGAGAAATACACTTTTTCCACAAGCACAGTCAGAGAGAGCTAACTGGTAAAAGGGTGAGCTTTTGAAATATCAAAACAGCCAACACACCTTCTCCAACAACTCCATGCCTCCTTATCCTTCCCAAACAGTTCCACCAGCTGGTGACCAAGCATTCAAAGATATGAGCTTATGAGGGCCATTCTCATTCAAACCACCACAATCATTGACACAGCAGGCTACTCAGATGTGCTCTCTCAAGTCAGTGTCTCAAGAGGCATCCAGTTCCTGGACACATCAGAGCTCTTACTCATCTCTCATCAAATGTCACTGTCACACACAGGCACACAAATGGGAATGTTGTGCCTCAAGACTCCTCTGCTCTGTTCTGTGTTGTCTCCCTGATGGACCTACTAGAGCAAAGACATTAAGCATGCACATCCTATAGTAATAATTTCCTACCTTCTTTCTTTTGTTTCATTAACTCTGATCTTCCCAGATCAGTACTTTCCTGAACTTGATGTTAACTACGGGGATTCTGACTCTACTCTCTCTCTCTCTTTTTTTTTCTCTTCTGTTTTTGCTTGTTTGTTTGTTTGAGATTCCAGCACTAATCTTAAAGTCTGCCAGTTCTCCTAACTTAACAGAATATAAATCTTGTCAAAGTAAAGGAGGGAAATACTCTCTCTCTCTATTTTTTTTCCATTTGTTTTGTTTTGTTTTTTTTGAGACAGGGTTTCTCTGTGTAGTCCTGGCTGTCCTGGAACTCACTCTGTAGACCAAGCTGGCTTTGGACTCAGAAATCCGCCTGCCTCTGCCTCCCAAGTGCCAGGATTAAAGGCGTGCACCATCTCGCCCGGAAGGGAAATACTCTCTTAAATTGGCAGAAAAGGAATAAAAGTTTGTGTCGAAGAACAGTCCCTACAGCTCTTCAAGGGCATATCTGAAAACCTAAGTTCATATAGAAGTATTCACAGAAGCTACAGTGTGGAGGCAGCCCAAATAGCTGTTGAAGAATAAGAGGAGCAGCAAAGTGTGGCCCATCCACACCATGAACTATTACTCAGTCTTAGAATAGAACGAGATTCTGACGCTACACAGCACGCATGTGAGGATATAATGCAGCACGAACTAAGCTAGACACAAAAGGACAAATATTTTTTGAAGGACCTATAGTTATGAAAATCACAGAGACAACAGTAAAGCATTGTCTGTGATACGGTGGGATAATTAGTGTTTAGTGGGAACTGAGTTTCAATCTAGAAGGTGAGGTACTGCTGCAGATAGATGGTAGTGGTAGTCCACAATACTCTTAACCGTGCCCCACAAGGAGACACCACTTCAGATGGACAGATTGCACTTTGTGCTCATTTGTGAGTTCACACTACAAAGGAGCTCTAGACAGCTGTCTGCATCAGAGCTGCTAGAGCTGTGTTCTCTCAAATGCCAAGCTCATTAACAATCTTTGACATTTGAAATGGACTTATTTTTGGATTCAAGTTTAAATGACCATGTATCTTCTTTAAAAACCAAAAAGCAAAACAGTAACGAAATAAAACCTCACCTTATGTATAGTGATGGTTGTAACTGCAAAATCTCTTAATTGCAAAATTGAATCAACTCCCTCTGTTGCTCAGTGTCATGTTCCTTCAGGATGCTGGTGCTACAAAGCCTCATCCCAACACACATGGGATCAGGAATTGTGTGTGGCGGGCTGGAGAGATGACTCAGCGGTTAAGAGCACTGACTGCTCTTCCAGAGGTCCTGAGTTCAATTTGTAGCTCACAACCATCTGCAATGGGATCCAACACCCTCTTCTGGTGTGTCTGAAGACAGCTATAGTGTGCTCATACATAAAATTAATTAATTAATTAATTAGTTAATTAATCCTTTAAAAAATTGTGTGTGAGCTTGAAACTTCCCATCTCTCCCCAGGCCTTGACTCTACCCTTCCAAACTGTGCTTATTAACATACGTCATCATCTGCACAGATCACAACATTGAGGTCTCTTGGTTCCTGGAGCATCTGTTTCTTGTTCTGTGCCTATCCAAATTGAGGCCTCCATTTTGACCTGCCTGTCTCCTCTGCTTGCTGCAATCATAAATAGCCTATTCATGCCATGGGGAAGCTTTCAAGTGTCCTTCCATGGCCTCTTGCGTTTCCAGGGTATCTCTGCTGAGCTCAGAGTCCTTTCTGTACTTTCAAGGTCTCCACTACAGAAAGCTCTGCTCCATTTCCCAGGATGAGACCCCTGTAGCATGTGCAAGGAACACTAGTGGCTGCATAGGTCTCAGCCACGTTCTCCAGTCCATAAGGAGAATCCATAATCCCCTGAGGTATTTACAAAGATTCCCCCCAAAACTCAATCCACCAGAAAAGGAAGTAAGAGACATACTAGTACTTGGGAACTTTCTTCAGGAACTATGTGAAGAAGTGGGGCATAGCCTAGCATATCAGATGCCATCCCTACTCCGCTGAGTACTAGTCAGCACTGCACTTGATACCAAGACTGAGACCAAACAGATTGCTCTACAAAACATTGGGTCAAAGCCCAGGAAGCGACACAGTCAGATAAACTCGCAGATGACCCATGGCTGTACAGGCTCAGCAACATGTCCGTTACGTACATGAGGATTAGCCCTGCCACTCACTTTCAGCCCTACCTTACCAGTCTCAGCATACAGACCTCCTCCCTAGGCAATTAAGAAGCCATAGGAGAGCCACCTATCCTTATGGGTGATGCTTTGTGCTCTCCTGATACCTCTAGGACTTCTGTCATTCAGAATAGAATGAATTCTCATGAGTCACCCACCAGGCATCTCCACTCTACCTTAGCTATTGGCTTAGTCAGCAGTTCTGAACACGTCTGTGGAATTCTATAATACACATATGTTGACCCATTAGATAAATGGGCCACATCAGACCAGGGCTAGTTTGTGAATGTTAAGTAGGAAATCCCAACACCTTGGCCCAGAGCTTTAGATAAAACAAAACAAACAAATGAAGGGTTCCCACTGGGGGAACATTGAAAAACTCTCTAAGGGGGGGAATGTATGAATATACGTGTATTTCCATATGCTGACGTGGACTCACACTGCCAGATGCCAAGGACCCCAGCATGGCTCCTAAGCCTCCCTTGGTACGTGGGTGGACAAAAGACCCAAGACTAGCAGTAAACATGCATTATGCTTCTTGCCTTGTGTGATGCCTCCTCACTAGCAAGCACATCCTGGCCAGGCTCAGGGGGAAGATTCATCAGAGGGACCTTCCCAGTGCCACCACCCTGTTCTGAGCCCTGCAGCCATGTCTGGATAGCAACATCCAGGGCTGGCCTTCTATATCGCCAGTAGAAGTATGAAGTTGATCACAGGTGCCCTCCTAGGACTATGGGTGGGCACTGCACTTGGACAGCTAAAGAACAATTTTCAGCTTCAGGGCACTGTTCCTCACACAGCAAGCACAGGACCTGCTTTCTCCATGTGATCCAACATTATCTTCTGCCCAAACCTGTTTGCTAGGGAAATACTTCCTACAGATCCACTCCAGATCTCTGATAGTGACCTGTGTTCCTTGGGTACTGGTTGGTGCCTATGGTCTTTCTTACCCTGCCCCCAGGATCTCATCCTGAGATGCATCTATCTATTCCTCTGCTCTCAGACATGATTGGATTCTGGTTGTGAGCTCTAAATTCTCCCCACTTCTATCTCTTGCCATTTTTTTTTCTGACTTGTTAATTTTAATTCCAGAACATACTGCTCTTTGTCTAATTGTATCCTTTCCACAATTCGGTACAAGAAGCCAGATTCTCTTCCCGTAACAGCTGGTGATGACACATTCCTGCTCTAAATGACTCCCAGGATGTGTGACTCATTTTAAAATTCCACATTATGATGAGGCAAAATTAATAGGAGACTGGTAAAGGGAGCAGTCCCACTTCTCCTTAAGCATCCCCCAGTTGCATCTGTAGAGAAGTCATCTGGTAAGTCCAATGGCCCCTTGAGCATGCCTGCATCTTACAGGTGCAGCTCAACAGCTGTACCTCATGGGATGCACCTGACAAGTACGCATCACAGAGATGTCTTTCAGGTATGTCTAACAGATGTGCTCCGCAGGTATGCATTTATGACTTTGCTGAGTCCATCCCAATCAGAGACCCCAAGACATCAATAGTAGATGTTTAAGAAAGTGAGGTGGGGATGGACAATCGGTACAGTGCCTTGAGACATTTATGCAGAGCTCCTATCAACATGGGTCTAGGGTGCCTCAGGGGATTATTGAGTTCCTGACACCCCAGAACCAGCATGCCTACAGGCTCCATGGCAGCACCACAGGTGGATGTCGGATGAGTTAAGGTTAGAATAAGTGAACTCCAAGATAAATTTATCCTGTGACCATTTATCCTTCCCCATGCCTATGGTTTCCTCCACGGTTCCCACAACTGTATAGTTTTCCTGGTTCTCAAATGGTGGAACAAGGTGAACAAGGTATTTCCCCTCATCCAACAGAGATAACACGACAAGCCTGTTCCAAGCCATTCCAGGACTGAATGTCAAGCAGATGGACTGCCTCCCTAAGCCTAAACCCCAGCACTGCAGCATCTGCCCACACACCCGTCCCTGTCCCAAAGTCCTTCCCCCAGATCCCCTAGTCAGGATTCACTATTTTTAGGAAAAGACAGTGACCTCCATGCAGATTCCTAAAAGGAAGCTGTATGTGACTCAGCAAAGAATTTGTGGGTACAGGGCCCTGTTACACTCAGCTAGGCCCATGCATACACACAGCTGTGCGGTTAGTCAACCTATCCTTCCTGGAAACGTGCATAAAGCTGAGAAGTCACTAAATGTGTACAGCAGACATACACCTTGCCAGCTGATGCAGAAAAGCCGAAATTACACCCAAACACTAGACCCTGATGGAAAGTATACACAGAAGAGGCAAATGAGGAAGCTCCCAGGTAGTCCTGGAGGTCCATGATTTGATTTCTGGTCTCACCTGGAGAGAAGCCCAGAAATCCTTCCAATTAATGTATCCACTCTCCTCTCTGAGGTCAGGCTGGGTGCCCTGGATCAGCTCACACAATGGACAGACTTCTTTATCCCCAGGTTTCCCTCTGTCCATCAGCACTGATGTGATCTCACGCTTAGGCAAGCACACTTGTGTAATGCACTCACAGACTCTGCACCCACAGATGCTGTGATCTCCTTAGTGCTTAGTGCACAGGGCTGGCTACAGCAGAATATCCAGACACCAGAAATTAATCTGAACCATACTTCTTCCTACCGTCACATCATGACTGCCATAGAAACCAACACCAGGACACCTACTGTCATCTAGATGCACAAACCCTCATCGATCAAGTTTGCCTATCTGTAAAACAGTGCTCACAGTGCACCTGGGGATGGATACAGGACAAGAATCTAGCAACACAAATAAATGTGCTCAGAGCAAGTTTCTAAATTCGAGAAAGTAAAACACTTCCACACATTTGGCTCACACAACACTCTGTGTAATTCCACTGTGTCATATGAACTTTATAAACCCTGAGGAAGGGTCTAATCCATGAAAGAGAGAGAGACAGAGAGACAGAGAGATAGAGAGACAGAGAGACAGAGAGACAGAGAGAGACAGAGAGAGACAGAGAGAGATAGACACAGAAAGAGAGACATATACAGAGAGGCATACACACAGAGAGACAGAGACAGAGAGTCAGAGAGATTCTAGAAAAAACATGTGGGCCCAGGGGCCTGTTAGCTGGTGATATCAAAAAGGAAAGTCCTGAGTCTATAACAGGCAGCTGCTCAGCCTGAGCCCCTCCTGCCATTGATAGCCAAATGGCTGCAGAGGGCTGTTTACTCCAGACCTGTGCTCTCCATAACAAGTAAAGATGGAGAAGAAAGTGAGAAGCAACTTCTATCCAAGTATCCTAGGGACAGTCTGCCTAAAAATCTTCATACTTGTTTTTCTTCCAGGCAGGGACGTCTCCACACACCCCCTGCCTCAGAAGTCAACTGCACCACTGGAAGGCCCACCACCTTCCCAGGGTACCTGAGCCAAGGAAGACCAGGGACTTTTTATTGGACCAACCCAAATCTGTCGGCAGCTCCCCAAGCAAAGAGGGTCATAATGTGTGCTTGTGGGGTTACCTAGTCTCAGGACCCGTTTCATCAGAAATGACATTCCTTCTCTTAACTGCCCATAACTCCTGTAACAAGCAGGAAGCCCACCTAGCTTTACCCCAAACCCCAATTCCAAATAGTCAATATTTCAGGCGAGCTGGGACTTCCGGGTCTCTGAGCAGAGACAGGTTGGGCCACTCATGTGGTATGAGTCAGCTGCCTCCCCTGGGCTCCCTAATCATCACTAAGAAAGACTTTGCTGACAACAGGGTTTGCAGAATCCATGTGTACCTGGGGGTGGAGAAAGCCCCGGGCACAGCAGCAGGAACACCATGAGCCTCAGTGAGGAACAGGTACGCAGCTTCCTGGATGGGAACCCCACGTTTGCCCATCAATACTTTGGGAAGAAGTTGAGCCCTGAAAATGTGGCAGGGGCCTGTGAAGATGGTTGGCTGGCGGACTGTGGCAGCCTGCGAGAGCTGTGCCAGGTGGAAGAGAGTGCAGCACTTTTTGAACTGGTGCAGGACATGCAGGAGAGTGTCAATATGGAACGTGTGGTCTTCAAGATCCTGCGGCGCCTCTGCACCATCCTGCATGCCGACCGCTGCAGCCTCTTTATGTACCGCCAGCGCAATGGCATAGCTGAACTTGCTACGCGGCTCTTCAGCGTGCAGCCTGACAGCCTTCTGGAGGATTGCCTGGTGCCCCCTGACTCTGAGATCGTCTTCCCCCTGGACATTGGGATTGTGGGCCATGTGGCTCAGACCAAGAAGATGATAAACGTGCAGGATGTGGCAGAGGTGGGTGTTCTCCAGCTATGGTGCAGAGGTGTGTTCTGCCTCAGCATCCAGAGATTTCACAAGGACTTCAGGTCCAGAGCCAAGGTCCTTGCAGCTCACCCTTGCCTGTCCTATCTCCTCACCGTGCTTAGCCTCCTGTCTTTTCCTTCCAGGACTAGTTTTTCCAGTTTAAGGTGGGGGGGGGGGGGCTTCAAGAGCGCTTTAAAGTGTCCCTCCTGTTCTCCCCCAAACTGCCTAATTGCCACAGAAACACTATTTAAGAGACTTTCTTGTGGAGGCTTTTCAGAGTCAGCCTCTGGCCTTGCCAAGGTCAGGCCTTCTTTATGCATGATAAGCACTGTGAGGACCCAGGGCAGCTTCAGTGATCATCAGGTGTGAAGAGTCTTCCATGGATAACTATGGTTGTCTGCGTAGAGGTCTGAAGTGATCAGGCCAGGGCTGGTATTGAGGCCAGATGCCCCAAATCCCCAGCCATGGCAGAAGCAGCTTTACCCACAAAGGGAACCACGCTGGTCCTGGAGACAGAGGATCTGGGATCTAGGAGAGGATGGGAATGGAGTTACAAGAGATTCAGGGTCCAGGTTGGGAATGGATTTATTGACACAGACTTCATGGAAGCTGCTGGTTTGTGGCAGGTATAACCAGGACAGAGCTCCTATGGGTGGGAAGCACTGTGGGACACAGTGAGTGAGGTACCCGTAGATATGGGTGTGACAACAGCCAGGGAGGCTCAGAAAGGGGTCAAAAATGTATTCCATGGATTAGGGAGCTCTACAGAGGGTTGGAGGACAGTCTTCCTCTCCTTGCCTGTTCTGTTTCTTTTCCTCTTTCTTCCCCAAGATACCCAGGTTGCCTCAGCACCTGCTACATAGGTCAACAACATGTAGTAGGGGAATCCCAGAATGGGAGAAGGTCCCCTCTTGGACAGATTCCCCAGAGGCAGTGTGCTACCTTCACTCCTGGCCAAGTGGGAAGGTTGGGCAGGAGGGTGCTGCAATCCTCTTATACTTATCTGTTATAAACAGGCCCCTGCCCAGCGACCTGAATAGAATAATCTGCAGGATTATCTTGGCCTTCACTTTGCTTCCTTTTTAAGAAATGGGTCATCCATGAGCCAAATGGAGCATAAATTACCAACAAAGCAAGAAATTTGGTATATAGGGGAGGCTGTGACAGATCATTAATTCTGGGGCGCATGGTCTACCCACCCTTCCTAATTTTTCTCACGCTTCCTCCTGCCTTCTTTCATTCATTCCCACCTTACCCTTTTCTTCCCCCTCCCACCCACCTTCAGGGAATCTTCAAAGCAGTGCCTACACGTAGCCCTGAGCCTGAGGCAGGTTCTCTCCTTTCTATTGCCCTGATCCACACCAAAGTTGCTCTGTGGTGTTGCTCTGCGGTAAGATGAAGTTGCAGAGTTGTCCTTAATTCTATTCCCAGGCCTACCCATGTCCTACAGCCCCTCTCCAAGGTTTATAGTCACTCTGTGGCCTCAAAGATACATCCTTGGTGGCACATCATGTCTACTACTGTTATGATGATTCTGTGACCTGCAGGTTGTGCAGGTTTGTATTGATCCCAGACTGAGGGAAAAGGAGTAACCGTCAAAGTCAGCAAAATCCATATTTCCACCAGTGGCATCAGGACACTCTGCATCGCCAAGGACAGAATACTGGGTTCACATGCAGGTTTGCAGCAGAGAGGCAAACTGAGGCAGTCAGCACAGGGTCTCCCCAACACACTAGGTGCTTTCCTTGCAAATGGTGAGCCACATGGTGGGCCTCTGTGGATTGCAGTGTTGTTCTATAGTGTGGTAGATACAACAACACAGGACTAACACAAAGTTTTAGTTGCACATAGATACTCACAGCACCTGGATACACTGATCTCCAATTTTTGCTGAGAAAATGATGTCTGCTTCACCATGTAGCTGCAGTAGTCACACCAGACTGCTACTAAGCATAAAGAAATCCTAAACAAAAACAGATACTGAACACATTTAAACCATGAACATAGGTACAGGTATACCAGGAGTACAGGAAGACCTTGAGGACCCAAGGATCATGAGCACAGGCAGAACATGAACACAAGTAGGACATGCCCACAGGTAGGACATGATCACAGAACAGAATACAGATACACTCTGCCTAAAGCAAATGTTAGTAAGTATGGGAAAATGGCTCCCCTGAGCCCTGAGTGTCTATGTTCTTGGCATTGAGGACTGCTAACATTTCTGATGCGATGTATGTGTCCGAAACCTCATGCCCCCTTCTAAGCAGAAGCATGCCCCAGGATGTGGCTTTGTGGAGGGAAAGTCTCTTTGAGGCTATGCTCATAGATCCAGCCTGTAGGGAATGTGGTAGTATTGGAATGTGTGGGACATACCTCTGAGCAGAGACCTGAGTCCATGGCCTGAGACTAGCTCTCTCAGGACCCTATAACTTCATATGTGAGTGTCACAGCTTTGCCGGAGGAACAGAGGCTAAAACCTGAATAATAGATATTTCACTAGACCTCAGGGTCATTGTAACCAGTTCAGAACAGAATAAGCCCTCGTATTTCAAAACCATACACCCAAAAGCCCAGAAAACCCGGGAGATAGAAGCTGGGCTCTATGTCTTGCACTCAATATGTCATAATTCAACAAAACGGCATGATCATCTGCCTTGCCTGTCTTCTGGAAAGGTCTGTTAGCATTAAGGAGACCAGAACTGCACACATATCAATCCAAAGTACAAGTGGAGAGAAATTCACCAAAGAATAATGATATTTATTTATTTATCTCAATAGCAGTGAGAATCTCTCTGTTCTGGCAAACTATTAACATATTTAAGGAAGTTGGGGCAAGGGGTAGATTTCAAAGCCAAAAGAAAAAAAAAAAGTAAGTTACTTCCATAAAAAGTTCATTGGTCTTAGGGATCAAAGGCAGGAACTGTCAGCAGCTCACTGGTAGAGGCACCCATGCAGGACAGGTATTCTCTTCAGGGTGTGTTAAATGAATTGTTTTGATTTTAGGGACCATTAGAGATAAACTTTGGGTAGGTGTGGTGGTGCATGTCTTTACTCCCAGAACTGCAGGTGTGGTGGTGCGTGCCTTTAAACCCAGGACTTTGTCTGGTTCCAGGCTAACCAAGGTTATATGGTAATAGCCTGGCTCAAAAAACAAACAAACAAACAAACAAACAAACAAACAAAAACCATAGATTTTGCTACTGAAATTTTTTCATATGTTAGAAAGTATGGCGGAAGAAGTATCTCTGGGGTCTTTGGAAAGTCCTTAAGAAAGTATTTATCAGCTGGATGGTGGTGGCACACATCTTTAATCCCAGCATGCAAGAAGCAAAGACAGGTGATTCTCTATGAGTTTGAGGCCAGCCTGGTCTACAGAGCAAGTTTCAGAACAGTCAGGGCAGTTATAAAGAGAACAAAATATTTTTAAAAACTATTTGTCTCAGAGGAGCAAACATGAGTGTGCTCCCCACGCCCACATCCTTTCATTACATCCTAGATCCAATTATTTCTTGGATTTAACAAGAATTATGTCATCCTTTAATCATTAATTTTTATATTTTTCCCTCTGATCAAGAACATTCTTCAAATCATTGCTGACCAAATAACATTGTATCCTTTGATGCTGAGAGGGGCCTGTACTGATTGGCTGCATGTGTGGGTGAGTCGGTTGGCTGTTGAGAGAAGAGTTTAATAGCTAGACATCAGTGCCAAGGCCATTTCAGTCCTATTTAACCAACAGAAAGCAGAAACACAGAGGGTGAAGCTCTCGGGACCGGTGCCCTGCCCTGTCACGAAGCTCCATCCCCCCAGGCGCTGGCTGTTACCACACTGGGTCAACTGTCATTTTGTTAGATGCTAAATTTCTATCCACTCTTGACAGACAGCAGCTACAATTTTAAGATAAGCAATACAAAGTTTGGGGCATTTTTCTTTTATAGTGTTTTAAATTGATTTATTTATATGAGTATGCTATCACTGTCTTCAGACACATCAGAAGAGGGCATCGGAACCCATTTCAGATGGTTGTGAGCCACCATGTGGTTGCTGGGAATTGAACTCAGGACCTCTGGAAGAGCAGTTGGTGCTAACTGCTGAGCCATCTCTCCAGCCCCGTACAAAGTATTGTTAACAATAATATGACAACTTCCGTTTCATGTTTTTTTTTAATGGAGAAAGTCTATTATTTTACTTTTAATAAAATACGGTAAAACAAATATGAATAGGAAAAAACAACGAAAGAAGAAAAAGAGCCAAAAACATAAGGAATATATGTAGATGCAGAGACACATGTGTTTGCACACACAGGAATTCCATAAAAACACAAAACTGTAAGTCCTAATATATATGTAAAGGACCTGCAAGGTTAAAAAAATATATATCCTGGCTTAACCTTATGAAACAAAGAACCTCCACACTTGATCTTAGCCAAAAGGCTGAGAAGCAATAACAAAGAACCTCCAAAGAAGCTGTTGAGTTCATTTTCTGTTGGCCATCTACTGCTGGGCGTGGGGCCTACCCTCAAGGATAGTCTGTTTCCTCAGTGAGACTTCCTTGGAGAAAACTAAAAATAACCTTCATTTGCAAGTGGCTATCAGTTGGAGATAGCTTCTGGGTTAGGAATGAAGGCATGTGTCCTCTTCTCCTTTTAGTTCAAGGACCCCACTCAGGAAGAGATCCACACAGGCACTGTGTGTGCTGACACAGTCTTTGTGAGTTCATATGTGTGCCAGCCTTGTTATGTCTAGAAGGCCTTAATTCCTTGGTGCTCACCATCCTTTCTGGGTCTTACACTCTTTCTACCCCATCTTCCACAGAGTTTCCTGAGCTCTGAGGGGAGGGATTTGATGAAACATCCCTTTAGAGCTGAGTGTTCCAATCTCCCTCTCCCCTCCCCCTCCCCCTCCCCCTCTCCCTCTCCCTCTTCCCCTCCCTATCCCTCTCCCCCTCCCTCTTCCTCGCCCCCTCCTTCTCCCCCTCTCCACCTCCCCCTCTCCCTCTCTCCCTCCTTCTCCCCCTCTCTCCCCCCTCTCCCTCTCCCCCTTCTCCTCCCCCTGCACACTGTCTATGGGTCTCTGTATTTATTCCCATCTGCTACAGGATGAGGCTTCTCTCATAACTGCTGAGCAGGTCTATGAGTGAAGCAAAATGTTGTTTGGCATCTATTACACAAACCTAAGCTCAAAGGGTAACCAATGAAACAAATCAGATGACCACAGAGGAGTTTGTGGGACTTACTATGGTAACTGAGCCTTTCCCTTGTTTTGTGGGGCTGGTTTTGTTTTGTTTTGTTTTGTTTTGTTTTGTTTTGTTTTGTTTTGTTTTGTTTTGTTTTGTTTTGTTTTGTTTTTCAAGACAAGATTTTTCTGTGTAGCCCTGGCTGTCCTGGAACTCACTTTGTAGACCAGGCTAGCCTTGAACTCAGAAATCCACCTGCCCCTGCCTCCTGACTGCTGGTATTAAAGGTGTGTGCCACCACGCCTGGCTTGTATGTATATCTTAACAATATCATCATCCTTCTCACAAAGAAAAGTAAGGGTCAGAGTCTTATGATATGGTCTTATTCTGACTGTAGTTTTTTCATACTCTTTTGCCATTTCTGCTTTACCTGTGACATCAGACCATTTTCAAGACTCTATATTTGAAATTTGCATCAAGCGGTACTGCTCTAGCTCTGTAGATCTTTAGAAAAGAGTAATTGTTGACCTCAAGAATTGAAAGCAAGAAAATTAAAAGGTAGTGAGCAGTTATAGTATAATAACAGATATTTTTTCTTTAGAAGTAATTCTTTTAGCTACACTGATTTTTTTTTCCAAAAAGATTTGTTAGGTAAGTTTCATTTTATCAAATTTGACTTATACAAATACAATTAGAGAAATGATTTCTCATATAAATAATCTCAGACATACGAACCTTGAAGCAAGAAAGCCAAGAGGCAGTAATCCCCAATCCCCTGGTCCCCAGACCTACTATTATAACTTGATAATTGGAAAAGTAGGGCACTCAAAGCCAGAATTCTGTGCACAGTTTAAAATGTGTTTTTCAGTTTCAAGACAACTTCTATGAGAACACATTTTGCTGACTCTATGCAAAGCAATCACAGGATCAGAAAAAAATAGAAAAACCACAGGTCCTCCTTCAACTTTGGAGGACCCAAATAAGGGAAAAGGAAACACTGCCAGCATTGCTTATAAAAATGGGTTCTGTTACATTTCTACAAGCTGTATAGAGCTTAAGAAAGTTTTCTTAGATCTAGGAAAGAATCTAAGAGCCAACAATGTTTCAAATAAGACAAAAAAAAATATCCACCGGAAGTGTTGGCGCTTGCCTTTAGTCCCAGCACTTAGGAGGCAGAGAGAGTTAGATCTCTGAGCTTGAGGCCAGCTTGGTCTACGAAGTGAGTTCCAGGACAGACAGCCCTATGAAGATCGAGAGAGACCCTGTCTCAAAACAACAAACCTTGTTAAAAGCTGTTTTAGATGTTTTCTATGTAATAGAAACACACACACACACACACACACACACACACACACAGAGAGAGAGAGAAATTGTCTTCACAAAATATAAGACCCATGTTTCCTAGAGAAGTTATGAAAAGAAAGAAGGATGCTACATTTGTTGCATTTTAAAGGGAAGCAATTGAGAACAGCTTGGAAGATCCCCGGTGGACCAGTGTGGAAGCCATCAGATGCTGGAGGAGTATATACAAACTACATCTGTGCAACATGTGTGTACATCATGCTACCAAGGATGCAAACCATGATTAGTTGCCTCGAACAGGGGCATGGTGGAACTGTCTTGTTATACAGGGCTCAAACATATTAGGGAAGCCCCAAAGAAAACCTTTCATTCTGGACCTTTTTTTTTTTTTTTTTTTTTTTTTTGGGTTTTCCAGAAAGGGTCTCTCTGTGTAGCCCTGGCTGTCCTCCTGGAACTCACTCTGTAGACCAGGCTGGCCTCGAACTCAGAAATTCACCTGCCTCTGCCTCCCAAGTGCTGGGATTAAAGGCATGCGCCACCACCACCCGGCTTTCATTCTGGACCCTTAAAACAAACAATTTTAGCACCCCGCTACAATAGCAGTCAGAATTGGGGTGGTGGTGGGGATCATCAGAGCTGAAAGGGAAGTGGAGTCAGTCACCGTGTTAGTTAGGAACTTAAACAGAAACTTCAGGGCAGGGAAAGCTGCAAGTAGAAAATGGCTGAAATTTTAAGCAACGATTCAGAGCTGAGAACAGTAACCCCTTGAAAATTTGTACCAATCAGATCAATAGTTCTAGAAATTTGTTTGTTTTAACACAGTAGGTTAGACTCTGGTTTTATGTTTGCATAACAATGATGTATTTTAGGGAAATCAATCAATGTTTTAATGACAGCCCACCTGTTGACACAAAGTTCATTTGTAAGATTAGTCCATCAAAAGCCTACGGACTACTTTAACTCTTAGCCCTCCTACAAAATTCTTTCTCATACAAAAAGCTCTTTCTTTTGGTATCCTTTGCAGATAAAACTATGTATAACTAAGATACTTTACTCTTACTTTAATTTCTACTGAACTAAAGAGAAACCTATGAAATAAAATATTTCAGCTGTCTACCATGTACTCATACTTTATGAGTCTTATAAAACCATTTATTGTGTATGTGCATCTGCATGCACGCAGGCGCGAGCACACACACACACACACACACACACACACACACACATGATGCAGGAGTGCATGTCCACAAATGGTGAAGACCAGTGAACAACTTGTAGGCATCAGTGTCTCCTTCCACCACGTGGGTTCCAAGGATCAAATTCAGGCGGTCAGGCTTGTTAGCAAACACCTTTACCCACTGAACCATCTCACCAGCTAAGGAAATTAAATTTTAGAGTATCCAGAAACATGTTTCCTCATAGAGCAATTGATGTATCTGGTGTTTTAAGTTATTCAAAAGTAACTTGGACATCACATGAGTGTCAGTTAATTCCAGGTAGCATAATGTAATTCTGGAATTACATTGAAAGTTCGAATTAATTATTTATTTACTTTTACCTAATTTATTTATTTTTAGCTCTTAAATCTAAATTGCTTATGACAACTGATATATCAGTCCTAGTGTAAGGCTCATCTTTTGTTGGTGTTTTGCTGGTTTCCAATACATCCCAACTGCAGTTTCTCCTCCCTCCACTTCTCCAGTCCTCTCCCTTCTCCCCTCCTCCCCAGATCCACTCTGTTTCTGAGGCCCAACCTTTATCTTCCTGTTAAAGAAATGCCCTATGAATGTGTTATGTGTTGATACTCAAGTGCAGTGGGCATATTTGTATATCATGTTCACATACTCTTGGGTCACAATTCCATAACTTATGATCTTAATCATGTAACAGAGAAAAAGTCAGATCTGTATTATACTTAATGTTGACAACAAAAGATATGTTAGCTTTAATTAGGCCAATGATATTATATTACCCTCATTTATCAAAGATCTACGCGCACAGATACCTTTACAGTTTAAGGTTTCCTTCTGTGTCAAACTTAGATAAAGTAGTAAACCCAGGTGAAAATGTGCAGACCACTCTGAAGACTTCAATTATGTTTCACCAACAGGTTTTAAATCAGCCTATTTATCAAAGATTTATTTAAATCATGTGAATGAAAAAGCTTCTGGATTAACATATTTTTAGCAAGCTTAAGTGTACTCAATTTATGAGGATTCATTTATCTCTAAGCCAATTAAAAATTCAGCTCTTAAAATCCAAGGTAGAAAAATCCCAGGTTCACAACACAGACACAGACACAGACACACAGACACACAGACACACAGACACACAGACACACACACACACACACACACACACACACAGACACACACATACACACAGACAGACACAACACACACACACACACACACAGAGAGAGAGAGAGAGAGAGAGAGAGAGAGAGAGAGAGACTACATAATCAGAGAGAGAAATAAAATTCAAAGTCTTCCTTTAATTGGGCTGGGTTGGGTGCTGGGGGTAATGTTCAATGAGACAACATAACACTGTGCCCTCTGATCATATTTTTTATCTGTAAATCTTGGTGCTAGTGGGTTACCTACAGTTTGGGTCCTGATTAGATGAAGTTAAGCTTAAGCTATAAGAGATCAAGAGAAAATTGGGCACAGAGTCTGTGAGGAGTCCTCACTCAGAAATGACAGCCCCAGAAGTAGGATTGGTGAACTGGAATTGATGATATCACTGTTTGATGCTGGGCATGGTGGCACACAGCTTTAATCCCAGTCCTTAGGAGGCAGAGGCATACAGATTTCTGGAAGTTAAAGGTTAGTCTGTTCTACATCATCTGTTTCAGATCCCTAACACCCATGACCTCCACAGCAAACAAATAGAAGCTTCTTGGGAGGCTGGGTGAGTAAATGACTATAGGTAAACGGGTGAGGGGTGATACAAAGGTGAGTGGATGGATGGGTAGATAGGTGAGTCAGTGAGTGGACAAGTGCTACTGAGCAGTACCGGTACCTGCATGACCAGGGAGAAGCAACAACATAACTTTATAGCCAGAACAACAGGGTACAAGGCTCTGAAAGGCTCAAAGAATGATGAGGCTAAGCCATGGCACAATAAAAACCTCAGAACAGAAATCAGACCAAAGCTTATGATCTCCAGAGATTTCTGCCCCTATCTTTACCAAAGACATGAGAGCCCCTAGTTCTGTGCACATGGTCTCTCATCCCTACTCCTATTTGTCATCTCCTAAATGTCACAGAAGGCTTGACCCAGGACACTATATATCCCTGGTCCCTTCCCTACAGTAGCTTCTCACTGGGGGATGGGGATGGGGTTCAGTCAGTCATGGAACCAGACAAGGACTCCATCCTGAGTACAAGACATGGTAAGATTAAATGTAGCTGGACAAGGACTGGGGAGATAGCTCAGCAGTTAAGAGCACTGGCTACTCTTCGAGAGGTCCTGAGTTCAGTTCCAAGCAAACATGGTGGCTTCTTACCATCTGTAATGGGATCTGATGCTCTCTTCTGGTGTGTCTGAAGAGGATGAAAGCATATTCATATTCATATTCATAAAATAAATAAATAAATCTTTGGGCTGGAGAGATGGCTCACTGACTGTTCTTCCAGAGGACCTGAGTTCAATTCCCAGAAACCACATGGGAGCTAACAACCATCTGTGATGAGATCTAATACCCTCTTCTGGTGTGTCTGAAGACAGCTACAGTGTACTCACATGCATAAAATAAATACATCTTTTAAAAAAAATGTACCCGGGCGGTGGTGGCACATGCCTTTAATCCCAGCACTTGGGAGGCAGAGTCAGGTGGATTTCTGAGTTCGAGGCCAGCCTGGTCTACAAAGTGAGTTCCAGGACAGCCAAAGCTACATAGAGAAACCCTGTCTCGAAAAACAAAAACAAAAAAAATGTAGCTGAACATGATGGGGGTGTGCCCCGAAAAATGGGAGAGTAAAGGCAAGGGCTGGCATTGTGGCTCAGTGATAAAGCACTTATCTGATGTGCAAAAGGCCTTGGGATTCTGTCCCAAGCACAGCAAGAGTGCAGAGAGGTTTGCTGTTCACGACAGACAAGGGGAACATGGGGATTACTACTAAAACAGTGTCTCTGAAATGAGGAGCTTTGTGATTGATGTCATGTATATTTCTCCTGGAAAGATTAGATTGCCTGGAGATGCAGCACATCCCTGAGTAGATGTAGCTCAAGATCATGCCTCCTCATACACTGGATATTCAGGAAGGGTGGATGGGAATGGTTCTGGGGTGGAGAATATAGCATTATAACAGAGTGATAATGAATGATAACATTCACTTTAGGTTGTCCAGGAAGGGGCTGGAAGGTTTGATTGTTTTAACCTGGTTCTGTGTGTCCTTCTCTAGAGGACTTCATCTGAAACAGTTCTAGAGGAAGGCAAAGGCACTCCTCTGGACAGCAATAAACAAAGCTGATTCACCCTATAAATTTCTCCCAGCTACTAAAGGAAGCTAGGATGTCTGGGCCACGGGCTCACGAGACCCAGGGATGTTTGAGGTAGAGGAGGGATGCATATGGTTAAGGGTCAGCAGAATAGAAAGGGTCTTGGCCTAGACAATGGGCATAGAGAAGTGGACCTTGCAGAAGTCTTCTTGGCAAGAACTGTCTCAGAAGCCCACTGTATTTGTGATACATATGCATCTAATAACTTGGCAGTGAAGAGTTAAATTCAGAGTCTCTAGGGCCTGAGTACCTGCCACCTTTGCTCACTTTTGAGGCTGTCAGATATTCTAAGCAGGAAACTATGGAAGCAAAGAAGCCCTGGGAAGACAGTGGAATGGACAAGAAAGGCAGGAGGAAGCCTCCAGAAGCTCCTGAAGCCACAGGATGACAAAGAGGAAGTCTGGGAGCTGCAGGGCTACATGTCAATCCTCAATGTGGAATGCACATTTACATCACATACATAGAAAGGATTCGCCTCTAGACGTCTAGAAGTGAGGCCAAAGGCTGAAGGAACACCATCTACATGGGGGACTTGTAGGACCAGGCTGAGGTTGAAGAGCTACTGAGGGCATTTAAAAGCCCAACCAAAGACATGGCATCCTTGAGAGCATTTTATTTTTTTTTATTTATATTTTTTTAAGATTTACTTATTATATGTAAGCACACTGTAGCTGTCTTCAGACACACCAGAAGAGGGCGTCAGATCTCATTACAGATGGTTGTAAGCCAACATGTGGTTGCTGGGATTTGAACTCTGGACCTTCGGAAGAACACTCGGGTGCTCTTACCCACTGAGCCATCTCACCAGTTCATTGAGAGCATTTTAAAACCATAGCTTTGATCATAGTTAATTCCCAGCAGGGGAAAGAAATATGGAAAGAGAGCAACAAATAGGTGAGTTTCCTGAGTGGAAAGCAGGCCAAGAGAAAGAGATAGGGAGGTCCCAGGCTGTTCTACAGTTTTATTTACAAAATGAGATTTAGACAATTATAGATAGAAATGGGCAATAAAGTGAGGTGTCAAGTGTGGGTTGAAATGTGGTAGAAATCAAGCTAGTAAGGAAAGCAAAATGAGACTTGTGTGCCGTGCACATTCTCTGAAGGCCACATCTGTAGATTTGTGGGCTTCATCTGAGAATCAAATGTACTTCATCTAAGAGTAGACGTTCTTGACCTTCCAAATGCTGCAACCCTTTAATACAGTTCTTCATGTTGTGGTGAACTTTGGGAAGCCACATGTGCCGTTGCAGAGTGGCGCTGGCTACCATTGGCCACTGCCCATGATTATGGGTAAACAACCAATGTGTGCATGTGCATAAGAGGTTTTTGCCGAGTCACTGCCTGGCCCGACGCATATTAATGAGGTACTGGTAGCATAACCAATCAGGTATGGACACGTCACTCCTAGGCCTATATAAGCAGCACCATTTCTGGGCTCAGGGTCTTTTGCCTATGCAATCAATGCTCTCCCAATAAACGTGTGCAAAGGGATCCTATTGTGGCATCGTTCTTGCTGGCGAGACGGGCGCTCACAGTGAACCCAACCATAAGATTATGTTTGTTGCTCTTTCGTAACTGTAATTTTGCTACTGTTATAAATTGTAATGTAAATATCTGATATTCAGAATATCTCATATGTGACCTCTGTGAAAAGGTCATTCAACTCCCAAAGGGTTCATGACCCACAGGTTGAGAACTACTGACCTAAGAGTCAGCTATATGAACCTATGTGATCCATTTGAGGATCAAATTGTGTATCTGTATGCATCAAATGAGAGTAAGTGTAAAGATCTATGCATATCATCTGAAGGCAATTTCCTGCTCTGTGCAGGAACACTTCGGTATGCCTTTGTATAGTGCTTCAAGACTGCTCTAGAAGCAACCTGCCCATCAGGATTACCCTCTAGCACTAATAGTCAGAAGATAGGTGCAAATCACCAGGTATACAAGAGCCACAGTGGCAAACCATGGGGAGCTACCAGAGACAAAGACATCCAGGTAAATCCCTTCCTTGGGAGGATGTACCACATGACCAAAGCCTCGTACCCATGATTTAGCCAAAAAAAAAAAAAATTGGTGATCTTCCGTGACAAGATATTAATATTTATCCCAGTAATGTTATCTCTGTCAGGTTTTGCTGCTCATCTTCGTTCTCTGCTATCATTCATAGGTTAATTTATCTCCAGCTTAGCACCACATGGCAGTCAGGTGGTGGCTGCTTCTCCAAGAACCAGGAGAGAGGGAAGGGGAAGAGTTGATTTTAGTCACCTCCATCCCTCTGGGGAGATATCCCAATCATCCTAGTAGGCTCCTATAGCTAAAACTGTGGCCTTGCTAACCTGCTACCAAGGAGACAGAATGCCAGCAGGAAAATTTTCAAGTTGCTCCTAGAGCTGAGCTATGGAGAATTATGACAAACCACGGGGCTGCAAGATGCATGGTCTTCAGTACATATAAGAAAATCTCTTCTAACAGTGGGACATGTCGAAGGTACTGATAGTCCTCCTCCATCCACTGAACAGGAGTGGGAAGGACATAGAACTGCTCCAACTTTCTGAGACAGGCCCTGAAGAGAGGCCAAAGTCACAGCCTTTCACCTCAGTCACTATGCCAGGGTGCTTTAGTCTCATGGAAATAAAAGAATGACCAGAAAGCAAAGAGTAAGGCAGGGTCATGTCTGTTAGGAGCTATCCGACTCTAACTTAGTATCCTGAACCTAGCTCGAATAACCTGTTCCTTTCAGAGGTGGAACTAACTTCAGAAGCAGGATTCCTTTTATATCTTGGGGTTGTAGATGTGGGAGTCCTTTATGAGCCCTCCTTGAATCCTCCCTGAGATCAGAGATGGGCAAACTCACCATGTCACAAAGTCTTATGGTGGAGCAGAGTTCAAGTGTAGGGTTGGTGGATAGATCCCAAGAAATAGGAAACTCTCAACTTCAGCTCCCCAGCCAATTTGTCTTGGTAATAGTGTCTCATAACAAGCTACCAAACACAACAGAGTCCATCCTTCATGCAGTCATAGTTATCCAGGAAGAGTGTGCAGCAGGTTTGGAGGCACTGGAAGAAGGAGATAGTCACCTGGGCTAGAAGTTCTGAGGGTAGGGGCAGTGGGGCAGATTTGAGCATACAGGAGGCCAACTTTGCCCAAAAGAAGACAGGTGCTCTAGAACTTTGTAGGGGCTATTTGGAAAACTTGGAAGATTTCTTAGGAATCAGAGGTTAGGTGAGCTTAGTAGAACCCCAGGAACAGGGTGAACTCTCTCTCTCTGCCCAGAGACAGTGTCCTGAATTCAGAGGTAGGGCTACTTGGCATCACAGCACTAGTCTAAATGATAGCCACCTAGGCATAGCCCCTCTATAAAAAACCTGGAAGCACCAGACTGCCAACCATAGCAATAACCTCTCTCTTCCCACCACAGTGTCCCCACTTCAGCTCATTCGCCGATGAGCTCACCGACTATGTGACAAAGAACATTTTGTCCACACCAATCATGAATGGCAAAGATGTCGTGGCTGTGATCATGGCAGTGAATAAACTGGATGGCCCATGCTTCACGAGTGAAGATGAAGATGTGAGTGTCCAGGAGTTGTTAAACACTCAGCTCTCCCCATGGGTTTGCCCATGTGTGTGTCTGCGTTTGTCCCAGCATGCCTTTGCTCATCTGAATGCCGTTATCTCTCTTTCATGTGGTTAAGTGGGCCATGCCCCTTGACAAGTCTAGGTCTGAGTTGTGTCCCTCTGTTAATCTGAATGTGTGAGCTGTGCTTATCCAGAGGCGTGAGTCACACTCTCACAGAGATTCTTCAAATCTCTCTGTGTCTCTATTTATCTCTGTGTGTGAGCTATGCCCCAGCTGTTCATCTGTGTGTATGTAAGTCATGTCCCTTTGTGTGTGATCCATGTCCTTGCCCCACAGGACTGAACCTTTGTGTGCAAGTCCACACCCATGAGTACTAAGTATAGTCTACCAGTATTCTTGCGTGTGTGTGATACTTCCTCCAGACCTTTGGAGTATGCATCTCTTCTGTACATGTGTCCTTAAACATCTGGATTTCTGGTATGCCTCCCTTCTATGCATGTGTCCTTGAACATCTGGATTTCTGGTATGCTTTTTTCTATACATATGTCCTTGAACATCTGGATTTCTGACTCATGCTCTTATAATTGCTGTTTCAGGTTTTCACGAAGTACCTGAATTTTGCTACATTAAACCTGAAGATCTATCACCTAAGCTACCTCCACAACTGTGAGACACGCAGAGGCCAGGTACCTGTATGCCGTGGCTGATCCTTTCCCAGCTTTCTACATTCATAGGCTGTTTTGTCTTCATGAATGGCCAGACACTGTGATATCTAGTCAAAGCATGACTCTAGCCTAAGAGAACCTGATGTTTCCATCCATTTCATAGGTACAAAACTGAGTAGGAGCAGGGGTACTGTACTCACCTAGGCAGGCAGGTTGTGAGCACATCTTGATAGTTTATGTCCATGTGGTAATGGTCACTTGCCAAGAGATCTCTGTACAGATACTTCAAGTTCAAGGCAGAACCTGCCTCCATTGATCAACCGAATTATGGTCTATATAGCAATGGGAGTGCAGGACAAATACCAAGTTCAGTTACAACTTGGCCCTGCATAAAGTACCCAGGCATGACATTGAGGGGAGGGAGGAAGAGTGAAGCTGAGAGAGATGAGTGAGGTAGGGAAGCAAGATCTGAGAGAGGAGGACCACAAACAGGTGCTTCAGTCAGGCAGGAGCCATAGAATAGAGAGTCCGGACTAGTTAGGGCTGTCAAAGGACTGTGGAGATGGCAAGACCAGTAAGGTAGGCTGACTAGGAGTCAGGACTGCAGGCAAGAAGCTCAGACCATTCTGAGAGAGGGGCACATGGGCTGAGAGAGGGGAAATGATGACAGGCTGATTGGAGAGGAGAGAGAGGGAACAATGGCTTGTCGAAGGGGGTCACAGAGGTAAGTGGTCATTTGTAGTTCTCAATCTTCATTGTACTGTCAGAAGAAAAAGTAGAGAAAGGAGCTTTAGGGATCTCTAGCCCTCCACCAAACCCACTACATGCCCCATAGCCCATAACAGACATACACACGCACACACACACACACACACACACACACACACACACACACACTCACACACTCACACACATACATATACATACACCAGAAATAAGCCACCCACAATTCACCCCAACACACACAGCACAGAACCACACCCCATGCAATACACTTATTGTCTGTTCCACACCATCAAAACGCCACACATAACCTCACCATCTTCATTTCAGATGCAAATTACACATATACATCATACATATTCACCCCTGCACTGCTCCCACACAGCTGCAGAGGCCAGCTCTCTCTTGTTCTCCAGCCTCTGTCTTCCCATCTTCCATCCTAATGTCTTAGTCAGTTCTCTTGCTGTGAAGAGATACTATGACCATGGCAACTCTTAGAAAAGAAAGCACTGAGTGGGGCTTGCTTACCATTTCAGAGGTTTAGTCCACTACCATCGTGGCAGGTAGGATGGTGGCACACAGGCAGACATGGGGCTGGACAAGTAGCTGAGGATTTCACATCTGGATCCTCAGGCATCAGGAGAAGAGAGCCATACTGGGCCTGGCTGTGATACACTTCTTCCTTCCCAAGTAGTGCCACTTCCTGATGACTAAGCATTCAAATATGTGACCCTATGGGGGCCAACTCTTACTCAAACCGCAACACCAGGTTGTGCCCAAGTGTTCTGCACTGCCCACTTCCTGCCTGCCATCAGTTATTCTCTTGATAGAAGTGGAAGCTGTCCTATCTGCTCTCCTACATACATAGGTCTATCTTCAGTTAAAGAAAGCCACTGCTCTCCCTGCCCTTCCTCCACCCTCCTGAGTGGTTTCTGGAACCTCAGAATTAACCCATTCCCCCCATGATGTGGTTATTTGTGTCTATTTGAAATTGAGTAATGCTAATTCATAGCAGCGGTTGCTCCAGCAGAACCCACAGTTGCTTATTCTGGACATTCCATCCAATTTTTGCATGTTACTGTTTCCTGTTGTTTTTGCTTTCCGTTTGTTATTTGTGGAGGTGGGCACACTCCATGGCCTGAGTACAGAGATCAGAGAACTACTTAACGAGGTTTTTTTTTTTCTCTTCCCATCATGTGAGTTCAGCAGATCAAACTCAGGTCACATGTAAGTGACTAGTATCCCTACCCACTGAGTCATCTTACTAGCCCCATGATATAACGTTATAGTCTCTTTTCTGACCGTTTTAGATTTACAAAGTTGAGCCAAATTTGTATAGCCCTCACCAGCAAGGAGTTTCTCCATTTTGACATCTTTCATTGCTGCCACAACTAATGAACCAGCACCAACTAACAACATCATTAAAGACTACACTTGATTGAGATTTCCTTAGTTTTTTTTTCTTTTTCCTTCTGTCCCAGAATGCCATCCCAAATCCCACAGTTGTCATATCTCCTCAGACCCCTCTTGTCTGAGCAAGTTTGTCCTGTCAGCTTGTTTCCTGTGACTTGAAGAGAAACCTGGCTAGCAGGGTTCATGTTTTTTGAATTGTTCTGATGTCATTCTTGTGATCAGACTTGGGTCACTGGGTTTTAGAGTCTTAAAGTCTTTCCATTGCATCACAGTGGGGTGCCACCATAGGGCTCTCCAGAAACCAGGAAACAGTTTACATCCCACAGTAAAGTCACCTGACCTTCTGTCCTTTCCTTGCTGAAGGAAGTCATTGCGCATACCATGCAAAGGAATGGGAGGTACTCTCCTCCTTTGGAGTGGAACATCTATAAAATTTGTACTCATTTATTAATTTGCTTAATAATTGATTCATGTCTAGATTCATGGGTATTTGTTTACTGCTTTAGGTGGCAATCCAGTATTCACTACATTCCACAAACTGTTTTAGCCCTGACCCTTCAGCTGGCTCCAGTGTCTTTTAACACATTTCATCACTGTAGGAGTCTCAGGCTTCTCCAGGATGCTTCTTGCCCTAGTCCTAGATCCCATCATTTCTCCAAGAAGCCCCGATCCATGTACTAGAACTCTCTATTGAAAGCTAAGATCTGAGTATTGTTATAGTCTTTGTTGCTCCAATCTCCTCTTACCCAGCAAAGGAAGATCACATGTGCTAACGTGTGTGCATGCACAGTAGGTATATCACATATAACACCATACTGGTATAAAATTAAACATAACTTCTGGTTGATGTCCCTAGCCCTGTTCTATTGCCACGAAGATCCTTTTTGGTATGTACCCTCAACAGAGAGACTCCTGGCTCTTCTCATCTACCACCCACTTGCTAAATGTGAGAATTTTTTATCAGGGATTCTAATCTTCACTCCCTTGAAAAAAATCAGAGCACAGAGATTATGCCACCCCCTTTGCCAGCTGACCTAAAAATAAATCAGCACTTTCTCCATGCCCCAAAGGTGCATAGTACAGTTAGATGCTCTTGGTCTACATTCTTTTGTGTTTAGTTTTAAGGATGGATGTGTGTGTGTGTGTGTGTGTGTGTGTGTGTGTGTGTGTGTGTATGATGTATATGTATATGGTGTATATGTATATGGTGTATATGTATATGTATATGATGTATATGTATACATATATATATATATATGGCTGGAGAGATACCTCAATAGCTAAAAATAAGCAGTGCTCTTTCAGACGTCCTGAATTCAGCCTGCAACTGCCTATAATTTCACCTCTAGAGGAATACAATGCCTCTGCTTTCTGTAGGCACCTGCATTCACATAACCATGCAGTTATATGCACATATCTACAAACATATATGCCCATACACGTTGCACACACACACACACACACACACACACACACACGATGTGGTGCAAGGCATATAATCCCGACACTGAGATGGTAGATTCAAGAGGATCACCCTCAAGTTCCAGACCATGCTTGTCTACACAGTAATCATAGTAAACCCTGACTAGTCCAGGGTTTTATAGAAATTCCATGTCTCAAACAACAAGAACAAAAAGGAACACGTTCATATGTATTTTGGATGTTAGTCCAGAAGTGCATTTTCCGTGTATTTTCTCCCTGAGTGTGGCTTGTCTTTTCATTCTCTTAATAATACATATGGCAAAACAGAAGTTTGGCTTTTTTCTTTTTTTTTTTTTTTTTTTTGGTTTTTCGAGACAGGGTTTCTCTGAATAGCCCTGGCTATTCTGGAACTCACTTTGTAGACCAGGCTGGCCTCGAACTCAGAAATCCACCTGCCTCTGCCTCCCAAGTGCTGGGATTAAAGGCGTGCACCACCACACCCGGCTGAAGTTTGGCATTTTTATAACCCCAATTTACTATAGTCTTCTTCATAGACTGTTATACCTAAAACCTCATCCTTAAACCGAAGATCACCAAGGTTGTCTTTCAGGTCATGTTCTAGGAGTCTGAGTCTTGGATTCTTATAAATGCAAATGTTTTTATTTCCTCAGATAAAGGGAAGAGATGAGAGCTGTGCCCAAGCTGTGTGAATACACGGCTTTGGTTGAGGCCAGAGAGTTCCTTTCTCTGCACTAACTATCCCAAGCCTAGGCCTGAAAACTTCTAGCCTCCTTACCATCTAATCTTATAAACTAACTGATCCAATCTGGCTTCTCCTGACTTCTGACTGAATTGCTCTGCTTGGCCTCATACTAACTTTGACAATATGTTCTAACCTTCTGGCTCCTTCTCATTCTCTGGCTTGTTCTGCCTTCACCTGTGTCTAACTTGTGTCTGTAAACTGTCCTGCCCAAACTGCTATACACACATCACCTCACCACTCCATCTTTTTTCTCTCTTGTTGCTCTTAAGCAGCCTCTCTTTCTCTGCTGTTTCCATGTGAGTTGAACACATCCTATCTTTAACTCACTCTGTCAAATCCTTCTGTGATTCATCACTTTATCTGTCCATCAATTAAACATCACTTTTGAACTGGCTGCTTCCTTCTACAAACCAACCTTACCTTCATTGTTAAGGATCAAACGTGTGTGTGAATTTCACTACTAAGGGTGTGTCTTAATTTCAGTCGGATTATACTGTAATTTGGGATGTATCTGAATATCTTTGGATATGACCCCTTGCCAGAGCAACCATGTTGCTGGACTAAAATTCCTTTAATGATTCTGAGTTTAGGGCTCATTATTAGTTTGATGAATACTATAAAGTCTGGCTCTAGATTCACATTGGCATGTGGATATCAAGCTTTTAGTCATTTGTGAAAAGACAACATTTTTTTCTATGAATTGTGTTTCCTTGTTGTTGAGGGTTAGGGGTTAGTTGGGTACATTTGTGGAGATCTACTTTTTAATTTTCCAGGGATTTTCCCTGATCAGTCACTGTAGTTCTAGAGAAAATCGTGAGGATGATAATGCCAGTCTACCAATACTGTTTTCCCTTTTCAGAATTGTGTTGACTATTCTGGGTATTCTGTCTTTCCACATAGACTTTATAGTCAAGATTTCAAGATTTGTAGAATAGCTTGCTGGTATAACTTGGATTTTTCTAAATCTATCTACCAACTTGGAAAAATATTATTTTAAAAATCGTGAGTCTTCTAGGGATGTAAGTCAGTTGGTAAGAATGCTTCCCTACCATGCCTGAAAACTGGATTCAGTTCCCAGCACCACATATAGCCTGACATGTGTTACAAGTGTGCAAACCTATTACTTGGGAGGTGGAGGCAGAAGGATCAGGAGTTCAAGGTGATCCTTGACTAAAGAGCAAGTTTGAGGCTAGCCTTGGCTACATGAGACTGTCTCAGAAAAAAATCCACAAGCACTTAAAATCTTCATATTAATTTTGATATTTTACTTCTTTTTTAAAAGATTTACTTATTTAATATGAGTACACCATTGCTCTCTTCAGAGACACCAGAAGAGGGCATCAGACCCCATTACAGATGTCTGTGAGCCACCATGAGGTTGCTGGGAATTGAACTCGGGACCTCTGGAAGAGCAGTCGGTGCTCTTAACCACTGAGCCATCTCTCCAGCAGGATATTTTACTTCTTTGATCAAACTTTTGAAGTTTTCATGGACTGGGGAAACAGTTCACAAGCACGAGAACCTGAGTTTGTTCTATGGGACCCAAGTGAAAAGCCAAGCATGGTACCTTATTTGTAACCTCAGCTCTGGGAAAGTGGAGACAGGTGAATCCCCTAGGGGGACTCAGTGACCAGCTGACTTCCAAGGTTTACCTCCACACATATGCACACATATGCACATGCACCCGCACACATATGCAAAAGATTGAAGTTTCTGCATATAAATTTTATACACATTTCACTAGATTTATACCTAAGTACTTCATTTTGGAACATAATGTAAGTGGTGTTGTGTACTGATAGCTTCATCTTCCAACTGTTCATCAATGGAATCAAGGAAAGCAATTATTATGTTAATCCTATTGTCTGTGGCTTTGCTAAAAATCACTTACTAGTTTCAGGGTTTTCTTATTGATTCTCTGGTATTTTCATATAGATAATCATATCACCTGCAAACAAAGATAGCTTTATTTTCTCTTTTTAGTGTTTTCTTTTTCTGATCTTTTTTTAAAAAAGATTTATTTATTTATTTATTTATTTATTTATTTATTTATTTATTTATTATACATAAGTACACTGTAGTTGACTTCAGACACACCAAAAGAGAGCATCAGATCTCATTATGGGTGGTTGTGAGCCATCATGTGATTGCTGGGATTTGAACTCAGGACCTTCAGAAGAGCAGTCATTGCTTTTTGTTTATTTGTTTGTTTTTTGAGACAGGGTTTCCTTGTGTAGCCCTGGCTGTCCTGGAACTCACTCTGAAGACCAGGCTGTCCTGGAACTCAGAAATCTCCCTGCCTCTGCCTCCCAAGTGCTGGGATTAAAGGCGTGCGCCACCACTGCCCAGCTCAATCAGTCCCCTCTTTTCCTGGTCTAATTGGTCAAGTTAAGACTTTGTGTAACAATTATAAGAGAGAAGAATCTATTTTCAATAATAATTTTGAAAGATTTCAAGTGAACATTCCTTCCTCATTCCAAATCTTAGAGAAAACCACCTAATTTCTTTTCTTTTCAGAGTGATCTTCACAGGCTGGAGAGATGCCTCAGCAGTTAAGAGCACTGGCTGCTCTTCTAGAGGTCCTGAGTTCAGTTCCCAGTAATCACATGGTGGCTCATAATTATAATGAGTCTTTTGGCCTGCAGGCAGAATGCTATATACATAATAAATAAATAGATCTTGAGAGAGAGAGAGAGAGAGAGAGAGACAGAGACAGAGACAGAGAGAGAGTGATTTCACAGCCCAGTGTGGTGGTGCACACCTTTAATCCCAGAACTCAGAAGGCAAAGACAGGCAGACTTCCGTGAGACTGAGGCCAGCCTGGTCTACAGAGTGAGTTCCAGATCAGCCAGGGTTACACAGAGAAACCCTGTCTCAAAAATCAAAACAAAACACAACAAAGTATAGGGTTGCTCCATGGTATAAGGAGATAGCACATTGGACTTCTAGAGGCTGAAGAATGATGTCATCTCTTGTGGTTTCATAGGAATTTTTTTTAATCTAGTTAAGGAAATTCACTGTATTTCTTGTTGTTAAGGTGCTCCATCTTGAATTAATATTGAATGTTATCAAATAATTCTGTATCATTTATAGAATTATGTAATTTTTCTTTAGTTTGTTCATTTTAAGATTATATTAGTTAGCTTGGGGTATTGGTTTGTGGTATATTTATATTGAGCTGTGGTCTTCCCATCTCACATCAAACAGCTAGGTCTTCAACTGCTGGGCTTCTGTGGTTCCCTCACATTAGTCTTTTAATTGTTAGTCTTACTAACAATTACATTATTGTTACATTACAGATTGGTTTTATCAATTTCTTTTGTTTTCTTAGACAATGATTTGCCATGTAGTTCAGCTTGCTATGTAGCTCTTGTCTCCCAACTGCTAGAATTATAGGTTTGTCTTAACATGCACTGTAGTTTTGCCAGTGTTCAGTTAAGAAGTTTTGTATCTAGAGCCATGCATGATGGTGCATGCCTTAATCACAGCATCTAGGAGGGAGAAGCAAGTGGATTTTCATGATTTTAAGGCTAGTCTGATCTACATAGTTAGTTCTAGGGCAATGAGGGTTATGTGGAGAGACCCTGTCTCAAAATAAAAATTAAAAAAAATGTTTTTATATCTATGTTAATGACCTACATGAATATATAGGTTTTTTTTCCTTGTGATGTCTTTTTTAAAAGTTTTTAAATTTTTTATCATTATTCTTTAATCTATACTTACAGTCCAGTTGTTATCCCCCTCCAGGTCCACCCTCCAACAGTTCCTCATTCCATTCCTCCTCCCCTGACTCCAAGAGGATGTCCCCCACTCCCACCCCCTAGGCTTCCCCATTCCCTAGGGTCTCAAGTCCCTTGAGGGTTAGGTGCATCTTCTCTCACTGAGGACAGACCCGGCAGTCCTCTGCTGTATATGTGTCGGGGGCCTCATATCAGCTGGTGTATGCTGCCTGGTTGGTGGCTCAGTGTCTGAGAGATCTCAGGGGTCCTGGTTAGTTGAGACTGCTGGTCTTCCTATGGGGTCACCCTCCTCCTCAGCTTCTTCCAGCCTTTCCCTGATTCAGCCACGGGGGTCCTGTGCTTCTGTCCATTGGTTGGGTGTAAATATCTTCCTCTGACTCTTTCAGCTGCTTGTTGGGCCTCTTGGAGAGCAGCCATGCTAGTCTCCTGTCTGTAGTAATAGTGTCAGGCCTTGGAGCCTCCCCTTGGGCTGGATGTAGTGTACGGTGCTCACAAGTATGGTTGCCTGAAGAGGCCAGAAGTGTTAAGATCTCTTGGATCTGGAGCTACCTGGTGTAGGTGCTACAAACAGAACTGAAGTCTTCTGCAGTAGTAGAACATGCTTTCAATCGCTGAGTCATCTCTCCAGTCCTAGCCTCGTGATGTTTTCATCTGAGTTTGTTATCTGTGCTGGCCTCGGAGAGGATTTTAGGCAGTATTCCCCATTCTGAGACACAGAAGAAAATCAAACTGTCTCTCTCAAAACACACAATGGTTCTGTGAAGATTTTAGCTACACCTCAAACAAGCAATCACTTCTGCATCAGACATCAGCAGTGTCCTCTGATTCAGCTCAACTCTAATCCTATCTATTCAAAGATAGTCAGATCCCACAAGTGTAGGGCTCAGTCCAAAGATGACCCACTTCTGGTGCCAATGCCAAACTCTAGTCTGTTGCTTGAGTTTCTGACTGATCAGCTATAAGGCAAATATTAGTTCATTTTCTTCTGCTATAATAAATTATCTGAAGCTAGGCATTTAACAAATAAAAGAGATTTAGCTCATCTATGGGGGAGGTTCAAGAGCACAGTACAAGCTTCTGCTTGACTATCATGAAGTCCTCCTGGTATTGTTGGACTTAACCTGGGGATTTGGGAGAACCATAGCATTCAGCCATAGTGTTTCTTTGGCTGTCATTATTTTTTAATGTTGTTGCTAGGTTTTGTTTGTTTGTTTGTTTGTTTGTTTTGGGGGTGGGGTGTTTGGTTTTTGACTTTTGCCATACTGACAAAACATACTGGCAGACATAGCCTACTGAGAGTTTGTTGTCTGAGCACAGAAATACCTGAAGGGGGCTGGGAAGATGGCTCAGTGGTTAAGAGCACTGACTGTTCTTCCAAAGGTCCTGAGTTCAAATCCCAGCAATCACATGATGACTCACAACCATCTGCCCTCTTCTGGTGTGTCTGAAGATAGCTACAGCATACTTACATATAATAAACATTTTTAAATAAATCTTTTTAAGAAGAAAAAGGAGGAGGAGGAAGAGGAGGAGGAGGAGGAAGAGGAGGAGGAGGAGGAGGAGGAGGAGGAGGAGGAAGAGGAGGAGGAGGAGGAGGAGGAAGAGGAGGAGGAGGAGGAGGAAGAGGAGGAAGAGGAGGAGGAGGAGGGGGAAGAGGAGGAAGAGGAGGAGGAGGAAAGAAATACCTGAAGGGCAATGTAATTCATCCAAGCTAGGAGAAACCAGTCAGCAGAGACCCAGCCTGAGGCAAGGGCAGTTCTATAAACTTGTCATCTGAACTCTATTGAGTCCAGAGGTCTAGACACATTCTCTGCCTTTGTGGAAGGTCATGCTGGCTCTCTTCTCCAAGGAATGAGAAGAAAGCTACTAGAACTCTAGCCTGCCATTCAAAGTCTAGTCATGTATCAGGGGGCTTTCCTGGGATCACCCTATTTTGTAATATCCCCTTATGTAAGTCTTACCAGGGCCCCAAATCTCCAAGAAATCAGACTTTAGGAAGAGAGGAAAAGCTGCCCCAAGACTCGGACTCTAACTAGCATTTGCAGAATCCTTCCTCATACCACTTCATGGGCTATGTTTCATTTATTTTTGGGAAGCTGGAAATAGAGCCCAGAGTCTTATGCATACTAGGTAAGTTCGCCACCACTAAGCTACATCCCTCACATTGCTTTATAAAAAGAAACCTCTGAAGGACCTGTGACTTAGCCCAAGACACGTTGCCTTTCTTGTCCCTGTGTGGTAGGAGTACTGGTCACTAAGCATTAAAACATTTTCAAACTCTCGGTCACCATGATTCCCAAATCCTGAAGGTTCTGAGAATTAGTCGGATCCCTTTCTGAAAAGCATCACAGCTACACTGGTCAGAGGCAATAATAAATTACCTGAAGATAAGAAAACCATAGGAAACCACCACATACTGATGTTCACTCTGACCTGCCACTTGGATCCCAGTCAGGTCCAACAGAGCAGTTCTTTCTGCTCACTGCACCAGTGACCCTTTGCCTCTACCTAGTGTTTGCATGGCTGAGGTGCACTGCTCACCCGAAAGACATGAGGGGAGGACTTACTGACACAAGATAAGTAAGGGTAAAGTCAGGGACTTCTCATGGTCTCATGTTTCCAAGTTGTAAGCAGTGAGCATTAAGGAAGGAGCCAGCCTGGAGTACCCACCATGGTGTCTGTAGGCCCAGAGCAGGGATAAAAGAGCTGTGGTTTCCACGTTCTTCCCCAGTAGTTCCTCAAAAGCAGAGGCCAGAACAGAAAATAAGGAAGAACAAGGAAGGTGGGGAGTCTGAGTTTTTATTTTTCTTTCTTTCTTTTTCCTTTTTTTCCCTCTTGAAACTGTCTTGTTTAGCTCACATTGCTCTCAGTCTCACTCTGCAGTAGATGCTGGCCTTCATCCTCCTGCTTCCAGTTCCCAAGTGCCAGGATTATAGATATGAGCCACCATTGGCTTTATCTTGATTCTTAGTATAATGTTTTAATGTATTAGTTTACATGACTTAATTTTTTTTTTTTTTTTTGGTTTTTCGAGACAGGGTTTCTCTGTATAGCCCTGGCTGTCCTAGAACTCACTTTGTAGACCAGGATGGCCTTGAACTCAGAAATCCACCTCCCTCTGCCTCCCAAGTGCTGGGATTAAAGGCATGTGCCACCACCGCCCAGCTACATGCCTTAATTTTAATAACAATGGTGTTTTTGACACCTGACTCCCAGGATTCGTAGATATTTGATAACGTGTTCTTAGTTCACCAGGAAGTAAAGGTCTCAGTACTGATGCTAGAGAACAAAGGCATAGCAGTAAGAACAGCTGAGAGCTCATATCTTGATTCATAAGTAAGAGGGATGGAAGGGAGGGCAGGGGAGAGAGACAGAGAGACAGAGAGACAGCGAGACAGAGACAGAGACAGAGAATAAGAACACAAAATCACACAAGTCTTTTGAAACCTCAAAGTCCTCCCCTAGTATCAGATTTCCTCCAAATAGGCCATACATCCTAATCTTTCCCAAACAGTTCTACCAACTGGGGAGAATAAATACGTTCTACCAACTTAGATATTAAAATATATAAGACTATGTAGGTCATTATCATTTTTAGGAGACTCGGAGTCAGTCCTATGAAAAAACATTCTTGAAATCAGGCTGCACATGGGTAAGTTTTGTTAGAGACACAGATTGTCCTCCTGTTTGGAGTCATTCAAGAGAATTGATATCATGCAGATGTTGCTACTGAGGCCCAGAAACACCACTCCTAGACCTCTTGTTGCTCAGTCCTGTGACTCATATCAACTATAAGTTTCTTTCTTTCTTTCTTTCTTTCTTTCTTTCTTTCTTTCTTTCTTTCTTTCTTTCTTTCTTTCTTTCTTTCTTCCTTCCTTCCTTCCTTCCTTCCTTCCTTCCTTCCTTCCTTTCTTTCTTTCTTTCTTTCTTTCTTTCTTTCTTTCTTTCTTTCGTGCAAGTTGCTTTTGTTTTTTCTCTTCTTTCTTTTTTTCTTTTTCTTTTTTCTTTTTTTTTTAAGTATAGAATAGAGTTTATTCAGGGCATGGGAAGGGGAGTTAAGAGGGTAGCAGAGGCAGAGAAAGGCAGAGAGGAAAGAGTAGAGAAATGGGGGCTGGTCATGGCCACATGGAGAGGGAGGAAGGGAATTGGGAGTAAGGGGCAAGAGGCAAGAGAAAGGCAAGAACGTAAGAGGGTAAGAGAGGTCTTTCTTCCTCTCTCTCTCTCTCTCTCTCTCTCTCTCTCTCTCTCTTCCTTTCCACTCCAGATTTTATTCCCTTCCCAGTCCACCCTCTGACTGTTCTACATCCCATACCTCCTCCCTGCCCCCTGTCTCCACAAGGATGTCCCCACCTCCCCACCCCACCTCCCCACCGTCCCATCCCATCTGACCTCTAAACTCCCTGGGGCCTCCAGTCTCTTGAGGGTTAGGTGCATATTCTCTGACTGAATCCAGACCCTGAAGTCCTCTGCTGTATATGTGTTGGGGGCCTCATATCAACTGGTGTATGCTGCCTGGTTGATGATCCAGTGTCTGAGAGATCTCCAGGGTCCAGGTTAATTGAGACTGCTGGTCCTCCTTATAGGATCACCTTCCTCCTCAGCTTTTTCCAGCTTTTCCCTAATTCAACCACAGGTGTCAGCAGCTTCTCTCCATTCATTGGGTGCAAATATCTGCATCTGACTCTTTCAGCTGCTTGTTGGGTCTTTCAGGGGACAGTCATGCTAGGTCCCTTTTTGTGAGCACCCCATAGCCTCAGTAATAGTGTCAGGCCTCAAGGGGACCTCCCCTTGAGCTGGATCCCACTTTGGGCCTGTCACTCGACCTTCTTTTCCTCAGGCTTCTCTCCATTTCCATCCCTGTAATTCTTTCAGACAGGAACAATTATGGGTCAGAGTTTTGACTGTGGGATGGCAACCCCATCCCTCACTCAATGATCTTTCTGCTGGAGGTGGGCTCTACAAGTTCTCTCTCCCCAGGGTAGGGCATTTCATCTAGGGTCCCTTCCTCTGAGTCCTAAGAGTCTTTCAACTTCCAGGTCTCTGGGACATTCTGGAGGGTCCCCCAACCTCTTACCTCACAAGGTTGCCTGTTCCCATTCTTTCTGCTGGACCTCGGGGCTTCAGTCCTTTTCCCCCACCCAATACTAGATCATGTTCCCCTCTCCCCCTTTCCATCCCCTTTCCCTCCCAGGTCCCTCCCTCCCTCCCCCTCTTGTGGTTGCTTTCTTCTCCCTCCCAACTGGGACTGAGATGTCCTCACTTGGGTCCTTCAGTTTGTCGACCTTTTTGAGTTCTGTGGCTGGAGAGATGGCTCATCAGTTAAGAGCAATGACTGCTCTTCCAGACTTCCTCAGTTCAATTTCCAGCAACAACACTGTGGCTCAAAAACATCTGTAATGAGATCCAAAGCAAGCTCAGGGACAGAGGCATGGGTGACTCAAATACCTGCTCATTCGATCACATACTCAATGCTCACACTCAACATTCATGGACTTACCCTCACACATGTGGCTACACATGCATACTTACAGGCTTACCTGTTTTTTCTCTTCACACACACACACACACTGAGAGTGAGAGAGAGAGAGAGAGAGAGAGAGAGAGAGAGAGAGAGAGAGAGAGAGAGAGACTGTCAGCCAGGTGTCCTTCTGAAATATAAAAATGTCACTGCTCTTCAAAGCCCATGTTCCTTTCTTTTTGGTAGTTCTAAGACTGTCTAAGCAGAACAGCCAAACTTCCAAAATTGTGGCCTCAGCTTTGTCATGGGGAAGCATGAGGTGTATAAGGGGTGACCAGAAATCACCCATGAATGAGGCAGGGCCAGAGTATTAGAGGCATAGGTGGCCTCGGGACGAAAGTACCGGGATCTCAGGGATGAGCAATGTGGTTGAACATCTCCAGGGCTGGTCTTCTGATGTGAAGGTGAAAATGCAGTCCTGAGCAAGATTCATGTCTCCTAGAACATTGCAGGTAGTGTGGAAAGTGTCAAACATGCCCATGTGAACACATGGGAGACAGAGGCCAAAGTGTAAAGACTGATGGGGGTGCGTCTGAGCAACAGAGGCTGGGTCACCCCAGGAAGATGGGGACTGGAAAGGGTTACCTCCTACTAGGAGGGCTATAAGGAAATTAGTTCATCAGGTCCAAAAGAACTGGCAGGAAGAAGCCACCAAGGAAGGCCCGAGAGAAGGGACTCTGCTATAGACCCGGCACAGTGTGAGTCTGAGGACTGACTGGGCTGGTGGTATACATTCCAGGGACTCGTGTTTGAGAACCATGGCCTAGACCTGTGAAAGGAGATTCTTGAACCTGGTCTGGTCAAGGACCTGTGTAGCTATTAACAAAATAGTCACTTTCAAATTCACCCTGCTGAAACACAAAGGGGTCTGCTGTTTATAGTGCAAGCCTTGTTACTCCCTGGGTTAACTACAGAGTGGGTGAGAATGGTTGCTTGAATCTTTGACTTTTATTATTTTTCTAAAATACCTAAAATAGGAATTGGGCACTTAATTTTAAGCAGCTTGTCTTGAACCTTAAATCCCTAAAAGTAACCATTGTGATTAACACTGATCATTAACTCCACAGTATCCTGAATCTCAAAGGAGCACATTTCTTTTTTTTTTATATATATTGATAAAATATGGTATCTTTATTCGACTTATACAAGCATTCTTCTTTATTAATAAGTCAGTTTAAGTGGTTTCAATAATGTAACTTACTTGAAATTAAGGAAAATGAAAATATTATTAAATCTTTGCAAAATCACATTTTCCTGATGAGAATAAAATAGAAAAGTGTAGCATAACTAAAACTTCTTGAGTCCCAGTTGTTTAGAATTATAAATAATAAAAAAGATATTTAAGGAAATTAAATACCAAGCTATAAATAGTAGTTTAATTTATTAAAATTATGGATCTTTGACTTTTAAGCTCACAGTGACTTCAATTTCTACCCATTGGCTCATTCACTGAATGAGGCCAGCACTGGGTAGCAAGACTCATGGTTATGGCCTAAGCTAGCCTGGAGAACTCACCATCCAGTGAGTTTCCAGAGTTCCTCTGGGTCAAGACACAGGTAAGACTGTGTTCACAGTAAGCCTTGAGTTACACACCATCAGTCCGTGTCCTTTTGGGTTCAGGGCCAGTTGAGCACCCTGTAAGAATTAAGCTTGAACTGTTTGTGGTACCAACTCTGAGTGGACCCCAGAAGCTTCTGAGGCCAGATGGGTGGGGCCACAGGCCAACGTGTGTTTCACCCCTCAGGTGCTCCTCTGGTCAGCCAATAAGGTGTTTGAAGAGCTGACAGACATCGAAAGACAGTTCCACAAGGCCTTCTATACTGTCCGGGCCTATCTAAACTGCGAACGGTATTCAGTGGGCCTCCTGGACATGACCAAGGAGAAGGTGAGGTCTCAAACTCTCAGGCACCTCCTCCCCAGTGTGACCCAGCTCATAGACTGAGTGTTCCCTTCTCTCTTCTTCTCTTCCCAGGAGTTCTTTGATGTGTGGCCTGTGCTGATGGGAGAAGCCCAGCCATACTCAGGCCCACGAACACCTGATGGCCGGGTAAGTCAGGCTGATAGGTGGCAACTACCCACAATCTTGCTACCCTGGATCAAACTCCATGAAGAGGATGGGGGAATAGTGTAGCCCCAAGCACCTATCTACTCTCATCAGGCTGCACTGCCCCAGTGAGGGTGGATTCTCTAGATCTGCTTTAATTGCCAGAGCTCCTACATATATTGTGACATGCTTCCACATGAATTTTAGTGTATGTGTGGAGTATGGGCCAAGTTGGTGTGAAGTTAAATGGGTTACAGGAAAGAGAGATCTAAAAATCTGGGTTTGTGATACACATCTATGAGTATGAGAGAGAGAGACAGAGGGAGAGGGAGAGAGAGAGAGAGAGCACATACACTGTACATATGTAATTACCAGGTACTGTACATGTGTCACCTCTGGATGTGCATTTTTGTGCATGGATATGTCTGGGTGGGTGCTGATCTCTTTTCACGTAAAGAAAGACTCCATTGAGAAGCTGACCAGGAGTCCCTACACTGATATATTTTGTTTCTCAGGAAATTGTCTTCTACAAAGTCATCGATTATATCCTCCACGGCAAAGAAGACATCAAAGTCATTCCGTAAGTGCTGGGGTTTGACAAGTGGCTCATACCAGGATGGGACATCCCCAAACACAACCTCCAGAGTAGCCATCTTTGGGATTTTTTGTAAAGATTTATTCTATTTATATGAATGTACTGTATCTGTCTTCAGACGCACCAGAAGGGAGCATTGGATCCCATTACAGATGGTTGTGAGCCACCATGTGGTTGCTGGGAATTGAATTCAGGACCTCTAGAAGAGCAGTCACTGCTTTTAACCGCTGAGCCATCTCTCCAGCCCATCTGGGGCCTTTATAGAGAGCCAGCAGTGCCTTCCCAAAATAGTGAGGAGGAAATGGGCAGATGACCAGGGAAGTGACCAGCCTAAGGCACTTAGATATCTGAAACACATATCTAGAGAGTCAGATGAGCTGCTCTGATGGCCTCACCAGCAGAAACTCAACCATTCCAGCCTTGGCAGGTGAAACCTCCAGAAGGTGAGGCTATCACCATATGCCAAAGAAAAGTCTAGCACAGAGCTCTGCCCTAGAGGGACAGTAGTCCTATGATTATGTGACCAATGACCTCATGAAACCTGTCAACATCCCAAACATGCTCCAAGAAGGCAGTAGGATTCCGGTATCATGAATGAAGAACAGGTAGCCAGCCCTGAGTCTCCAGAGGCCAACTGAAGTCAGGAGTCTCCAGTAGGGAAGGAGACCCTGCAAAATGAGGAGTTCCAACATGGCAGAATGGAAGGAAGCTAGCTCATCGTGACCTCCAGTCCTCATCAGCTTCCTAGCCTCATCCCACCTGAGCTCACAGAAAGGCATAAAGTGAACTCATACATTGTTTCATCTAACAATGCAAGCATTCATTCCTTCGACCTCTGTTCTTTTCCCACAGCACACCCCCGGCTGATCACTGGGCCCTGGCCAGTGGCCTTCCAACCTACGTAGCAGAAAGTGGCTTTGTGAGTGTCCCTCTCCAGGCCTTGGCCTCTACTGGCCAGTGCTATGATATGTGCTAGCCTGCTACCTCCTATTAGCACATCCTGCTAGATGCTGTTCACTTTGCCCAGTTAGAAGCTCCTCTGTTGTAGGCAAGGTTAAGTAGGTTAGTGCTTGTGTTTGTATGTTCAGTTGCTCAGAGTGAAACTGTTTCTCTTTCTTTCCAGATCTGTAACATCATGAATGCTTCAGCTGATGAAATGTTCAACTTTCAGGTAATCTGCCTACCCATTTAATGAAACTGCATTTTACTAGAAAAATTTTGTTTCAAAAATGATGGATTGAATTAGGTTTTTCCACTTGAAACAACTTTTGGGGGGCTAGAGAGATAGGTCAGCAGGTAAACTGTTTTCTATGATAGCATGAGGATCCATCACCCACATAAATAAAACCCAGGTACATGTACCTATCAATCCAAGTGCTGAGTTAGGGGGATGAGAAGCAGGCAAGACAAAAGGATTCCACAGGCTTAGTAGCCAGCTAATCTAACCAACCAGTGAGCTCCAGTATCAGTTAGAAACCCTGTCTCAGAAAATAGAGTAGCAAGCAACGGAGAAAAACATCCAACATGCACACACATATATGCACACCAATGTATGCAACATACACACATAAAACAACTTCACTTATACCTGTAATCCCAGCACTCAGAAGATGAAGGCAGGAGGTTTGCTGCAAGTTAGCCCAAGGCCAACATTGGCTAAAGAGTGAGATTCTGTCTCGAAAAGCAAATGAAAAATAGAAAAGAACAATTTCATCTCAGTGACTTTCCGGGAAACCATACAAGAAATGTATTTGTACTTCCAGGTTTACAGTTGAGCTGATTTTATGTGGGCTCAGTTAGATTTAATTGATCTTGGCTGGACTCAAATGATCTTGTCTTGTCTCAGCTGAACTTATCTGATCTCAACTGACCTTGGCTGGACTCTGCAGAGCTTATCTGGGCTAAGTGGATCCTGTCTGGCCTCAAGTGATCTTGGCTGGTCTTAGTTGATCTTCACTGGGTTTATCTGGGTTTAGTTGGTTTTCACTGTGTGCAGCAGAAGTCAGCTAATCTTTGAGCTCAATCAATTTTGGTAGGACTCAGCGGAACCTTATCTGTTATCATTTGATTGAATGTGGTATAGTTGAACTTTTCTGTGCTGGAACTATGAAGATTTAGAATTTCTTTGCTCTACCTGTCCTTATCTGGGGTTTAGACAAATGTGCCTATGGCCACATGGCACTTTCCTAAGGGAGGTTATGTTAGTAGGAACACCACTAACAGCCTCTTGGAGGAACTGGTTAAAAATTACCATCCATATTTCATATTGGAAGACAGAATGAACCAACTACATAGTGTTCAAAGTCCAGTGTAAAATAGAAACGTGGATCCATTTGTTGAGCAGTTAGTAAGTTCTTTTTTCAGTTCTTCTAATAAGTATTCATGGGGACTGGAGCCCTTATGTGCCCATGAAGTCTGTATGCTGGGAAAATAGCCTCCTCTAGCCCACAAAATTACCACGCAAAGCCCTTGAACATAAAGTTCACAGACAAGTGAAAGTAAAGAGTCAGCATGCAACCTATTAGCATGGTCGGAGGACAGAAAAAAAAAATGAAGTCTAACCCTGCCCCTCCCCCACCCTGGTCACCAAGTCCTTACCAGAGCACACCTGGAACAGCCTAGTTCTTTCCCTACTCCCTGCAGGAGGGGCCCCTGGATGATTCAGGATGGGTGATCAAGAATGTCCTCTCTATGCCCATTGTCAACAAGAAAGAGGAGATTGTGGGGGTGGCAACCTTCTACAACAGGAAAGATGGAAAGCCCTTCGATGATCAAGATGAAGTCCTTATGGAGGTAAATATCTAGTATCATACATGGACAAAAGGGTCCATCTATCATGTCGTGGGATATCAGTGAGGACTGTCCCTCTCCACACATATTTGGACCCTGATTAGCACTACATCAGGGAGAAGGGGACAAAGATAGTTCCCAAAGTTCTATCTTGGGAGACCCATTCATAGACATCCACTGTACTGTAGCAGTCTGGGAAACTGGCCTCTGAGACACCGGTATAAAACGTAGTTAAAACTCACCAAAGTGCATGGCTAATGGGGCGACACTCCTGTCTACCTCCAGTCTCTGACACAGTTCCTGGGGTGGTCAGTGCTGAACACAGACACCTATGACAAGATGAACAAGCTGGAGAACCGTAAGGACATCGCCCAGGACATGGTTCTGTACCATGTGAGATGTGACAAAGATGAAATCCAGGAAATCCTGGTACTGTTCTTGGTATTTTATGGGGCCCCTCTGACTGGGGGAGGCAAAGAACTCAGTGATAAGGATATATGTATGGGGCCCAATGGCTAGGTCTAACCCTAACACTACACACTGTGCAACCCAGACACTGTCCCTGTGCCTCATCCTAAGCAGTGAGTAGGTGTGAACAGAACCTTCCTAGACCATCTCATTATTCCATCTGTAATCCATATGTGTCACTAAGGACAACACAGGGAAAGGAATAAACGTCAGGGTCCCCAGGAACTTACCACTTAGGTCTGGAATTGAGGATGTCTGAGCCCAAGGGAGACTGCTCTTCTTCAGCGATTATCCTGTGTTCAACATGTTCTGTGATGGTATACCACCATTCTGTTACATTCACAGGGTAAGGGTGATGTCACTGTCACAGGAGTAAAGGAGATACCACCACTGACACACTTATAGATGGACATAGATGGCATGATACCACCATTATGTCACACTGGTGTGAAGGTTAATAGTTACTCAGTTATAGTCATAGGGTTAAGGTGATCCTAAGGTGATCCTGTCCCTTGTGGGGGAAAGGTAATGAGGTCACTATGTTACTGTCATTCCTGGGATGAGAGTGATATTGATGGCTATCATATGGGGTGTAGGTGATGCTGTTACTCTGTTATATAGGGTGAAGTGACACTATCACTCAGTCCCACAACTCACCTGTTGCTCTCTGTTAGCCAACAAGGGATCGCCTTGGGAAAGAGCCTGCTGACTGTGAGGAGGATGAGCTGGGGAAAATCTTGGTGAGAATCTGCTTCCAGTGGACACAAGCTGCTCTCAAGAGTGTCAGGAGAGAGGCCTGGCACACACAGCATCCTCTCATGATGTTAGTGCTACCCATGTAGGCATGTCAACACTCCCCAGCAGAGAGGACAATATTGGCTCGTAAAGTGTCCAGCTGGAGTTTACTTGATATCTGTCCTGCTGAGTGTCTCTGCTGTCTTGTCTCCTCTGTTTCCCAGAACTAGCCATGTTTTAGTTTCTGCATGCACAATTTAGGCCCACTGTCCATCTGTGCTGCCTCCCTGTAGGAGCATCTAGGTACTACAGTCCCTATTTTAGATATATCTATGTTCATGTGTGTGCATACTTCTGTGGACACACATGTGTGTATAGACACACAGAAACACCTGTTTGTGTGTCTCCCAGAGAACACCCGTACATCAACTTGACAATTGTGGGGCAGCTACCTTTTTCTGTCACCTGTGTGATTTATCAGAATCACCAGAGCTGTTTGTTTTACTGAACGAGCTTTGGAGTTTATTAATACCAACAAGTTCTAAACACCAATAGCTCTGTGTGTCGTGAGTGTGCACATATGTGCCCATATGTCCATATGGGTAGGTCTAAATCCATGAGTGTACCTCTGTAACTTTTCAAGTATATATCTTATATGTTTGCTTTTCTAACATCACTGTCACCAAGCCAGGCAAGCTTCTCACTGTCAGGTTACCTGGTGCAAGGAAACAGTAGGATAAGATAAACAGTGGCCTAGCTATAAATTTGAGATATACCTGGGTGTCTGCTTGGACAATGGTTCAGAGAAAAGAAAGGTTAAGAAGCAGTAAGGGTGTGGTAGGCCTGCCTCTCTCAGCCCACAATCTCTCTTACAGAAGGAAGAACTTCCAGGGCCGACCAAGTTTGACATCTATGAGTTCCACTTCTCTGATCTGGAGTGTACAGAGCTGGAGCTAGTCAAATGTGGCATCCAGATGTACTATGAGCTGGGTGTAGTCCGAAAGTTCCAGATTCCCCAGGAGGTGAGGAGATATGGTTGGAGGTTCCAGAACAAGAGGAAGTAGAGGGGTGGTAAAGGTTACAGGTCCCCCAAGAGGTGAAGTGTATATGTATGTAACAGAGGGAGGGTGTCCACAAGTCCCACAGAGAATCTAGTCAAACATGTCCATCACAGTGAAGTATACTTGGCAAATATATCTAGAATAAATGATTGGATGGACGGAAAGTTTGTTAACTAGGTGTCCAAATGACATTTCTATTAGGACATCACAGGGAAATAAGATCGTTGGTGGGGAACTGTAGCAACTGCTCACCAGGACAGAAATCACATAGTATCTTCTAGCTTTGCCTCTCAGGGATCAATATTTGGAGGAAGGGAAGGGCTCAGAGCCCCACCATCCTGCTCTTACCATGGGTTTCTCACTCTGTCCTGAGTCCACCTCCTTACCTGTGCTCCCACAACACAAATGAAGAATGAATAATCTCTCATGCTCCTCAGAAAACAGAAGCAACAGGCTGATATTTCTGAAAGAAATTTTACTAAATGCTAAGGGAAACAGACAGAAAGAAAGCCATTGGGATAAAAAATATTTCCAAATAATTATTTGATCCTAAATATCATAATGGAAGGGGTAAAGGGTTCTCTTAGCCTGCATCCTCTTGTTGAAGAAAATGTTGAGGCTTCCCACCTTTCTGCTCACAGGCCACATGTGAATCAAACACTCAGGCCTTAAACCAATGGGTTTTTTTGTTGTTGTTGTTGTTGTTGGGTTGGTTATTTAGTTGGTTTTGGTTTTTGCTTTCTCAAAAGATCTCACATGCCAGGGGTCCTCTTTCCATTGTGAGTCTGAACCTTGGGAAGAGAGAGGCATCAAATTCCCAAGGGCTGTTCTTTGTTCTGGTGTGAGAGCCCTTCCCAAACAGGAAGGGGCCAGTGAGAACAAGGAACAAGGGCTCTGAGACCAACAAGATAGAAGTGGAGAAATAGGTATAACAGACTCTAATGCAAGCAGTATGAGAGGCTTGGATAGGCTCTGATATGGTGCTGTGTAGGCTCATATGTGGATCTCAGAACCCACATGTACTCTGCTCCCCAGGTCTTGGTGCGCTTTCTATTCTCTGTCAGCAAAGCCTATCGAAGAATCACCTACCACAACTGGCGCCACGGCTTCAATGTAGCCCAGACCATGTTTACCCTACTCATGGTACGTATGTAAATTGGATGGGCTAGATGAATCAGAGGGCTGGGGCAAGGACCACAGCTAACTATCTTCTGGCCCAAGGATGCCAATTGTGTGTATCCAGTCCTAGCAATGAGTGGAAGGGACCTGGGTGGGCAAAGGGATGGGTTTGGGACACCCCACATCCCCTTTAACCACTGCCTTCTGGAGCCAGAGAGCTGGGCCAGTGACAGGACTCAGGACTGGATCTATTCCCACAGACAGGCAAACTGAAGAGCTATTACACTGACCTAGAGGCCTTCGCCATGGTTACAGCTGGCTTGTGCCACGACATCGACCACCGTGGCACCAACAACCTGTACCAGATGAAGTAGGCTGTGGGGAGGGCAGGCTTGTGGTGGGCATGGTAAACCATAAATCACGCGTCCTTAGGGTGAGTCTTTGCAGTCTGGCAATCAGTACTGAGATGGACCACCTTGAAGATGCAGTGCCACATGGGTCAGACCTCATCCTACTGCCTTCTAACATTGCTTTTGTTGTGTTCCCCTGTTAAATAAAATAAACAACAGATCGCAGAATCCTCTAGCCAAGTTACATGGCTCCTCAATTCTGGAAAGGCACCACCTGGAATTTGGGAAGTTTCTGTTGGCAGAGGAGGTTTGTTCCTGATTTGGTTATGAGTTGTTTCTCCTCTGGGCTGTGGTAGACAAGCAGGAGGTCCTGGGCAGCATGGATTTATCAGTGTGAGGTGCTAAAGGACAGGCTCACATCTAGAGATGTTCCCACATGGGGCAGAATTGCAGTCATGGAGGCAGTAGCTAGGAATGGCCACTAGAGGGTACAACAGATCATGGAAATGGGCAAAGGTATCTGACCCAGGACACTGACAGAGGGTAGACACCAAGGGAAGGCAGGGATGGCCATAAGACTGATCTTCACATAAGTGAAGGCAAGGTTCGAGTGAGGGGATTAGACAGAGTAGGCCCTGAGAGTCAAAAACAAGAGTACCACAGACAACCTCTGCCACAACCCAACACCAACTTATGGTCCCCACAGAGCCTGAACATCTATCAGAACCTGAACCGGCGGCAGCATGAACATGTGATCCACCTCATGGACATTGCCATCATTGCCACCGACCTGGCCCTCTACTTCAAGTAAGAATGCATCAGAGGCAGGAGGTGTGGGCAGAGCCCTCAGTAGACATAGATAACCATGGCCAGTCTGTCACCTACTCCTCCCCTCCTTCTTGGGGTCAGGAAGAGAACAATGTTCCAGAAGATTGTGGATGAGTCTAAGAACTATGAAGATAAGAAGAGTTGGGTTGAGTACTTATCCTTAGAGACCACACGAAAGGAGATAGTCATGTAAGTAGCAGGTCCACTGCTGGCCAATTAGCCCTGCAGACCTCCCTAATCCCAGGGACCGGAGACGGCACAAGGGTTCATAGGCCTCACCACTGAATCCAGAATCTTCCTTAGCACCCCTGACCACCACTTGCTTCAAGCTCAGCTTTCCTTCTTCACCTACAAGGTGGTGACTTGGGACCAGCACCTTTCCTAGGACTGTCCCAGAGAGCTGCTGAGAAAATGTTTACTCTCTGCTCAGAAGGACAGGTAGTCTGCTGTCTGTCTGTCCACAGGGCCATGATGATGACTGCATGTGACCTGTCTGCTATCACCAAACCCTGGGAAGTCCAGAGCAAGGTCAGGACTGATGACCATCTGGACCCAGAATAGCCCTTCGCAGGCCATCCTGGGTCTGTACCTAGGGAGCTACAGGGAAATGGTGTTGGTTTTTGAAGTCATCCCTGGGTACGGCAGTGAGAGGCGCCATATGAACACTGCCTGTAGGACCTTGAGGGGAGGGCCTACTGCTCCTGAACATGGAGCCCCACTATAACTTTTGTGTGTGCTTAGGTTGCTCTTCTGGTGGCTGCTGAGTTCTGGGAACAGGGGGACTTGGAGAGGACTGTCTTGGATCAACAGCCCATTGTGAGTGTTGCTTCCAGAATATTCTATCTTGGCATATGTATTAGAATGCTTGGTAGCGCTCCAGACCCCAGGAATTTAAGGTCCCGGAGTCTTAGCCTTGATTTGTGTGGCCCTTTGGCATGACTATGGGTAATTTTGCATCTTGCAGAATAGAAATCACAAAAAATTGTTAGATTGGGGTTGTAGCTCAGCAGGAGCACCTAGGGTCTATGTGGCTGCAGAGTACATCCATTAGACAGGCCAGTCCAGGGAGGTCAAGTCAGAGAAGGGCAAGCCTAGGGAAAGGCAGGGAGTAGTGGTGGTAGTCCATGGCAAGATAGACAATGAGGTAGTTACAGCTAGGGTTAGGGCCCACCACTAACACCACAGATGGCATCTACATACATGGGAACTGGGAACTACAAAGGGTTGTTCTGACCACTTATCTTCTAAGCCAGCTCTGGCTAGTGTGAAGAACTGTTTGGAGCAGGCTTTAGGCAAGGCATAGACTAAGCAAGAAATAGGTCTTTGCAGCAAACAAAGTCTCATAGGGAGAGACAGCACCCATGTCATCTGCCTGTGTTTTCTTTACAAGCCCATGATGGACCGGAACAAAGCAGCTGAGCTCCCTAAGCTGCAAGTTGGTTTCATTGACTTCGTATGTACTTTCGTATACAAGGTGCGCAGCAGAGGTATTCCATGTTGGCTGGGGTGGACTGGCTCAGAGTGGGTTGGGAATGGACTGAATCCAGCAGGGATCACACAGGGACATTTGTGTGATCTTCACCCTTATTTGATGGGGGAAACCACAACACCCACCTCAACCTGCCCTGCTAATTGTCCCAAAACTTATGACTGTTCCCTCAGAAGCACTAAGTGTATTTCCTAAAATGTCCTTACTCACCTTGAGGTCTCACCTTAAATATCTCTGCCTCAGAGGGCCTCTTTAACCACAATGGGCACACCATCTTCAGGAAAATGGCTACAACTTGTCTACTAGGTATCTGTGAAGGTGATACCTAGTTTTTTGTTGTTTTTTGTTTTTTGTTTTTTTTTGTTTTTTGTTTTTTTGTTTTCCAGACAGGGCTTCTCTGTATAGCCCTGGCTGTTCTGGAACTCACTCTGTAGACCAGGCTGGCCTTGAACTAAGAAATTCGCCTGCCTCTGCCTCCCAAGTGCTGGGATTAAAGGCGTGCGCCACCACTACCTGGCAAGCCTGAGTCTTATCTGTCTCCAATGGCATACCCCAATACAACCTGAAGAACATGATAGCAGCCATGTTCCCACTAGCTGGTCAGGCACCGATGAACTGCCAAGTCGTTAAGTTCTGCTATTTGATCATAGAGTGTAAGACAGGGACTTGAAGAGACTCACAAGATAGTGTCCTCATGTGATGTACATCACACCCAAGCTCCACACCACTCTAGTACTCAGTGGTGACAGACCCCACATTGTAAGGTAGATGCTATGTGACTTCAAGTGAAGTCAATCGTAAGCAGCCAAGGAGGAAGGAAGAGGTGGTCACTGTGGACCCCACTGTTCCTCTGCCCATTGACATCACCTGAAAACAGATGTAGGGCTTGTTAGAGCTTCCAATCCTCCTGCAGGTGACATTCTCTATTCTTGGGATATTCAACCTGCTAGTACTGTATCATAAATACTTATACCCAGCAGCCCCATCTCACAAAAGTTCCTATCCTGTCCCCCTCCTCAGGAATTTTCTGGGAAGGAGACACCTCAGTGGTTCTCTCCTATGCGGGTTAACTATAGATGGCATTGCCTGGTGCGAGCACCAAGTGAAATGAGCTAAGGATCAGGAAACCAAGCTTATGCTGGGCCTCATTTCACTGTCCTTATGACTTCTAAGATAAATATGCCACAGATACCAGAATCCTATAACCAAGATCTATAGCTCCACGATTCTAGAGCATTCTCAGTCCAATGAGTCTGGTGGTAGGGAAGCCTGAGGCCTTTAAGAGCTACCATTTGAGCCCTCCGGGATCAGTGAAACAGCATGGTGACTTCTCAGTTCCCTCTAGGAATTTTCTCGATTTCACGAAGAGATCCTGCCCATGTTTGACCGACTGCAAAATAACAGAAAGGAGTGGAAAGCACTAGCTGACGAGTATGAGGCCAAAGTCAAGGCCCTGGAGGAAGAAAAGAAGAAGGAAGAAGACAGAGTCGCAGCCAAGAAAGGTCTGGGCCCCTCAGAGAACTGGGATGCGCTCATAGTTAACCCCTAAGTCAATGCTGTAAGATGGCAGAGAACCACCAAGCAAGCAGCAAGGCAGCTAATTCAGACACTCCGACAGCTGAGACAGAGGCTTTGGAGCCAAGGAATGTCCCATTCATCTATCCTGTCCCCCATGGAGCATGGCTGTTCATGCTATGTGGACAACAGACCAGACTGAGATGTTCTCTCACTGAGACAAGAATACTAGTATATCCATTCTTATACAGGGGAAGTAAGCTCACTCAAGTCCTATCAGCCTCTTGTTCCACTAAGAAGTTCCTTGCCAGGTGTGGTAGCATATGCCTGTAATCACATACCCCCTCCCCAAGCTATCCTCAGAGTCAAGAGAGAAAACCTGAACCAAACAACAAAAAGGCAAAGACACTGAGCTAAGCAAGAGTTTTAAGCAGGCACAGTGCTTACCCTATATCATGTGAATCTGTTGAACAAGCTGATGCCCCCAGGATCAGAAGCCCAGTGGCACTCTCTTATCTTTTCCAGGGTTTGTTTACCCTGGACCTGGGGTTCTCCAGGGCCACTGTAAGAGCACATTGAAGAGCACAGCTTCTGGGTCATAGGAGGTCAGGACTGAAAGTAATCAGGGCATAGTGACCGAAGAGGCTCAAGTGCTAAGCAAGGCTCAGCATAATCGGCTTGGGTTGGCTACAGACCTAGTTCAGCCCCCGCAGGGAGAACCTACAGGGTCAGAGGGCACTGGTTATAGAAGACGAAGGCTCACCCTCTTATCTTCCTTTGCAGTGGGCACAGAAGTTTGCAATGGTGGTCCAGCACCCAAGTCCTCGACCTGCTGTATCCTATAAGCCGTGTTTCATGGCTTTGGGTCCCTCCTGCCACTCACCCACTGCATACGGACTCTGCCTATAGCAATTTGGTATAAGCCATTAGGAACAGGAAAAAAAAAAAGATCGAATGTAACTTTGGATATTTTGAAATTTTAAAGGTGTTTTTACAAATTAAAAACAACTATGAATAAGTTAAATGGTTTGGCCCATAATATTTATCTGGTTTGATAAAAGATCCCACAGAGATCTTTATAAAGGATCTGTGGAATGTGTCTGGAATCAGAGCTCTACTATTGTACATACGTATTCAGTTCCATCTGCTTCAGTAAAAACATATGCCCAGAAAATCAGAACAACACAGAAAGTAACTCACCAGGACCACACATGCTGACAGCACTGGAGGGCACATCACATTTGGCCTGTTGAGAAACTCTGCTTGCTGGGCCAAGGCTGTGAGCAGAGCTGAGATCAAATGCAAGTGGCCTGAATGCTTGGGTGGGACCCTAATGAAGGAAGCAGCCAGCAGCTTTGTTTGCTGTTGATGCTGCAGCTGTACAGAGGAGCCTGGAAGGTAAAGCAGGGGCAGTCCAATGGGCCCTCACAAGACTAACCTCTGAGATGGGCACTATCTGCCAAAGAACAAGCTTAAGGGAATCTCAAAGAATCTGTCCTCCTGACAGGCCAGCACTAACTGGATGGGGCCATTCCTGGGAAGAGAAGACATCCGGAAGTTTGCCTTTAGCACTATGGGGCATAGGGGTGGCAAATTTAACCCTCAGAGCCCCAAATAGTGGGATACCATGAGCAGCTCCTCAGCCTCTAAAACCAAATAAACAGCTCTGAAGTATGTATATGCTGGCTCTCATTACATTTGTAGATCTACTCACTTTAAAACAAAAACAGGCTACAGACCTAGAAAACTTATCCAAAGCCCAGAACAGAGAGGTAGCAGTAACACTTCTAGTTTGCTTTTGGTTGTTGTGATAACCGTAACCAAGAGCAACCTGGAGGGTTTGCTCTATTTGGTTTACAAAGTCTCCGTCAGTCGAGCAGAAGCAAGAGCCAGGAATCACGGAAGAACACTGCTTTCTTATAGGACCATCTGCCCACTGGGCTGGGCACTTCCACAAATTAACCATCAATTAAGAAAATGCTCCACAGACATGTCCACAAGCCAATCTGATAGACAAGTCCTCAACAGAGGCTCCCTCTTCCCGGGTGTCTAGTTTGTGTCAAGTTGACAAGAACTAACTAGCACCCCAGCTGGACACAAGGGCCTAGTCGTCCAGGCCTCCTTGAATAGTTCAGCTTTAGGTCACTTTCTAAGAACTAGAGAAGAATTATCAGTTGGGGGCACAAGACCCACGTTATTGTGAAGGCATCAACACCCATCCTCCTGTACTGGGCCCGAGCTGCTGACATAAGCAGAAGAGTGCAGATCAGAGCAGAGCAAGCTGCTTCCAGGAGGCTAGGCCACTCCAGGGATTACCCCGGCATCCCTGGAGCCCTAATTTGGCCTTACCACTGCACCTTCACATGCCCCAGCACTTCTCGCTTTGTCTGTGTGTCTGGTAATGATCATTAATTCCTTTGAAACTCCACCCACTGCACCCCACCCCCGACCCTCCCTACCCAAGGAAAAGCCAGGATGCAACCACAGAGCCGGTACCTAGAAGCAAACAGTAAAGAGAGAGGAAGCCACAGCATCACACAATGAAGCTTTATTCGTTCTCAACGACTAGAGAAAAGCAAGCTCGCTGACGCCTCACTTGAGAATGCTGTCATCTTGAGCTGAAAAGTGAGAAGAGACCATGTCAAACATTATACAGACTTGGGCCACCTTACGGGGACTTGGGCTTTAAACAATCAAGAATCTAATTCCAAGAGAACCCTAACTTCATTACTAAAACCATCCTTTGCATCCCCAACTGCCTTCTCCATCTGACTGGAATCCACAGGAAGTCAACACAGAGGGGTCAGAGAGCCTGCTCAGCAGTAACCTCTCGAAAGGCAATTTGCAGATGCTACCCAAGAGAAGGGGCAGTATGCCTCTCACACTCCACTGGGCTCCACGGAGGACAGCACTGGACAAAACAGTCATGGGATGAGAGGCAGCCCCTGGTCCACTAAGCAGCAGCTACTTCCAGAAAACTCGGGGGTGTTGGGAGAGGCTAAAAGCCATACCTTCCGCCAGTTCTCTCTCAATCCGTTTCAACTCATCTAGTCTCTTCTTTTCCTCCGCTGCTATTCTCCTCTCCTCCTCTGCCCGGGGTTTTAGGTAACCTGGGGGGGAGTGGAAGCAATTAACTTCTCTGAAAATGCTGCTTCGTGAAAAAGCCGACTCCAAAATCTCCAGATAGCTGTTCCCACCTGCCCCCCTCTAGGGCCTGGCATCATCTCCCTCCCAAGGAACTGCAGGCTCGAGCAGTGTCACACAGCCTTTCACCCGGAATCCCGTTCTCCCGGTCCCCAAACTCACTGTAGCGCTTGGCGCCGTATGCCATGCCGATGATCAGAGCGGAGTACCGGCCGAACTGCAGAAGAAAACATTATAGTAGAAGGCACACCGAGGGAACAAGGGGATCGCAGGGGTCGGACATCGAGGAGTACTGGGAGAGGGAGTACGGGGCGGGTGTGTGTGCAAGGGTTGCAGGGCCGGGATTGCTCGAGACCACAGCCAGCAGTCCCAAGGGTGGGCAATGCTAAGTCACGGGAGGGGAGGGGAAAGGGGGCATAGAGGAGCTTTGAGCACCGCGCAACAACGGGGATGAGGATTCACCTTGATGAGTGGAGAGACCTGAACCGGGGGCACCATTTTGTCCGTGACCTTCGCGCCGGAAGCTCAACTGAGGCGGAAGACAGAGAATGAAAGCCGCCTCCTGAAGCCAGAAAGGCGCATGCGCCGCAGTGAAAGCGCTGCCCCCTAGCGACTGGAGGATAGCCGAGCGTTCCCACGGGGCTGGTTACTACTCTCCAGGTAGGAAGTCTAGGCTGTTAGTGTAAGCTGGCTTCAAAAGGGTGGTGACACAGAGCCTCGTTACTTCAGCACCGGCGTGTAATGACTGACCAGCCCTGGAATCTGTCGCCCACCTGTTGTGGACTGGAGCACGCAAACAATCCCTTTATCTCTTGGAACAGACGAGCACACCTGGCCGACTCCAGCGGCCCATTGGGTGCGGTGGGTTTGGGCATGAGATTACAGAACTTGTATTGGCCCTTCCTGAGAGGTCAGCAACCTTCCAGGGCTTTCCTGCAATTTCCGGCATTGGACACATATGTCCTCCGACCAGTGTTTTCTCGCCCAGAGCTCCTAATTTCCATTGGGCTTTACAGGTAATGTTCATCCAAATGAGGCTAACCCCTGCATCTCCCTGCCCACACTCTCAGGACTACAGATCCTGAGTCCTATTGACCTCCTTTTCAGGCCTCATAGAGACTGACCATGGAGCACCCAGATTGCCAAACTTACCTTTCTGCAGTCCATGTCCCCAGAGTGGGTACCTCTCTAGCAGCCATGTCGGTCTAGACCAACCCTTTGTGATCCCTTTGGCAAACACTTATCTCCAAAAGTATTTACATTATGACCCATAACAGTAGCAAGATTACAGTTATAAAGTAGCAATGAAAATAATGTTATGTATGGGGAGGGTCACATAAGGAGCTGTATTAAAGGGTCACAGCATTAGGAAAGTTGAGCATCATTGGCCTGGGATGGGGCAAGATGGAGACAAGGTGATTATCAGCTGTGTCTATTGGCAAGCATCTTTGTGTACATCTGTCATAGTATAGATTGTAGCCACCCACTGAATGGCTGGCTTTACCCCAATGCCCCATAGTGACTTGAAATCTTCCTAAGGCTGTTGATTGAACCAGCCTCCTCAGTTTTGCATTGCACCAGGGCTTGGAAAGGTACACAGTCTGTAGGGATGGGGTATCTTTTCCTGACTCTTTATAGTCCATACTTATAAAGAGAACATAATTATGAATATAAAGTGGATAAAATGCAGCAATGAAAACTGCAGGACTCATAATAGGTACCCAGCTCTCCGGGGCCATCAGAAGAGGAACCATTGCCCTAGGCTCTGGAACTTTGCCTACATTTGATCTGGAGTCAAAGCCCTAGTTCTTCTCTGTTAGAATCCTAGAAATGTTCCTAAACTGAGACGAGAATTACCCAGGCCATGTGCCACAGGTGCTCCACATACTCTTACCTTGCCTTTGAGACGTTCCTCACTCCCATCCCTACCTGAGCCACAGTGAGATTCCTGCCCTCCTGCCAACTCACTGCTCCCCAAGGAAGCTGCAAAGGCATGCTAACCTACAAGGCACCAAGTAAACTTCCTCACCCCTCATGGTCATCTACACATTGAGCCCCCTCCCTTCCCTGATCTTGAGCAACTGGTTAGATAACTTATGTGATCAAACAGGTTTCCCTCATTAAATCTTAAAATAAACCTGACTCCTTAGCAGCTCAAGCTTCCAGAACTGCAAGTGTCTTTGGGGGTCCAAGGGGAGTGTGGATTGAGGGGTGGGTACCAAGGGGAGTGTGGATTGAGGGGTGGGTACCAAGGGGAGTATGGATTGAGGGGTGGGTACACAGAAGCTACATGGCGTAGAGGCAGAAGAGGCTTACAATACACACATTGGCACAAGCATACACACGGATGGCTTGACATCTGCTGTTGCTTGGGGTCATTTGTCAGGCAGTGGAAGTGGTTAAGGTTCCACATAGCTCAGGACACCAGTAGGAGGATTCTGCACCTGTTGGGGACAGCTGTGTGCAGAATCTAAATATTCCCAGTGTGCTGCTATCTTTAGTGCTGTGCCCAGGCTCAGCCAAGATCCTCCCTTGGGTCTTGCCCTCTCAAATTCAGAGCTTACCACCCCTGTAGCTGGGCTGAGCCCAACTGAGGCCCTTTACTCTCAACTATCATTCCCACACCTGGACAAACACCCACCTCTGGTAATGTGGAAGATGTCACAGTTTAGAAATGTACCAGGGTAGGAGTTACCCAGCTATCAGATGCACAATCCATTCCCACTTGTCCCATCTGTGGCTGCTGAGGTCCTACTTCCTGCTCCTCTTATTTATGCTCTAAACTATGGGACTGTGGGGGCTCTCATCTGCTCACTTCATTGTATTCTCTGAACATTTTCATCCCACACAGCCTGCAGGCTCACTCCCATATCTCCTGCCCTTATTCTCACCCCAGAAATCCCGTGTCTGGCATCAGTGACAGAATGCAAGTCATATTGCTTCCCTGAACTCTGCCTATCAGATGAGTAATGGGAAACCTGAGGGCCGTGTCAAGACTGACCCCCTTGCAGGCAGTCTAACCTTCTCTAAGGCTCTTCTGCCTCAGAAATGTTCTTGCCCATGACCCAGCTACAGAAGGGCCAGAAGTGGCATCAGAATGCCACTAGGTCTGCCAGTTAATAAGGAAGTAAAAAGTGCCATGAACACTTTATACACACAGAACAAATCATAAATTCTTTACCAGGCTATGGTGGCACAATCCTAGCACTAGAGAGGAAGAGGCAGGCAAATCTCTTGAGTTTGAGGCCAGCTTGGTCTACAAAGTGAGTTCCAGGTGAGCCAGGGGATACACAGAAAAGCCCTGTCTCAAAAACAAAACAAAACCTGACAAAGCATACATTCTTGGGCCAGGACCATTTATCTGCTGGTTTTGAAAAGATAGCACTCTATCCTCAGCACCTCTGGTTTCTACTGCCCTAGCAGAGCCCAGTTGCCTAGGATGAATGAGATGCCCAGCCTTGGCCAGTAATGTGGCACATGCCCTGGAGATGTAGCATCCTTGGCAGAGTAAAACTTTCTGGTGCCTGGGCTGAGAGAAGGGTTACCACTGGCCTACCTGAGCTCACTCTGCAGTTGTCCAGTCCCCTGGGATGGCAGTCTTCAGCCTGTTCTTGTAGGAAGGGGCAGCCAAAGTCTGTCTTATGGGACCAGGAATCTTAAGACTGGCAGGAACTGGATCCTGGGCAGGCAAGACTCAGGCATGGTGAGCAGGTAACAGTGGAGGTACTGGTCAGGGGCATCCAAGTGTGTGTATGTATGCACTTACACAAGGATGCCTTTGCGTGTTTGTTCATGGGAACATAAAGAATGGTTGTGGGTGTAGAGATACCTGGCCTACAGCTGCCATGGTGACATACTAGGAAGAATAAGGGAGGGCTAGGACCTTCAGAAACTGGATGCCAGGAATGAGCCCATCCTTGGAGTTCATTTACCCTGAAGCCCTCTAGGATTAAACATAGTGGACTGCTTGGACCCTCCAGTGCTACAGTTCCATCATCCTGTGAGTTAAGTCTCCCAAAACATGGGATGTCCCTGAGTGTTCCCCCCAACTGCCTCAAAGTATTCCTGTCTCTCAAGACAGCAGGAAGACCAATGGAGAACAGCATATTCAGAGGACACTTTCCAATCTCTTCTCTAATTCTGAGCAGACCCAGATCTAGGAGTTCTAGGAGGTGAGTCTGCCTTTGCTCTCTGGCAAGCCCCCCCCCCCAGCTGGTACCTGTCCCTTTGATGGAGCAGAGCCAGGTATGTGTGTGTGTGGGGGGGGGTATGGGTAGGAGCTAAGGCAAAGCTAGGCCACCCGTGGCACAGTAAACCCGGCGCTGACTCTTAGCCCTTCACACTCCTGGATAAGGACAGAGACAGTGTCATTGACAAAGAGAACCTGTAGGACACTTTATCACTTCCCTGAGTAGGTGTGACTTCTTCCTCAGGTAGAGCAAGGGCATTGCATCAAAATGCTGATATACCCTCTTATTTGGGAGGTGCTATGACCAATTCTGGGTTTGTTTAGTTTTCCCTTAGCTTTTCCAAAGGACTCTAGTCTCATGGTCTTAGGGTACCTATTCAAGGCACTGGTTTGTTTAGAGCTGGCAGAGGATGTCCAAGATGGTTAGAAAAATCTGGGATGGGTTTTGATGCAGGAACTGGGGAGGCAACCCAGTGGATGACACAGCCAGCCCTGTTCCCCTCTCTGACACCTCCATCCTACCCCTAGACTCACCTTGTGGGCTTAGAAGAGGCTATGAATGGGTAGGCCAATTCATTATCTCAGAAACAGATGCCAGCTCTTCTCCACCCTCTCTGGGCCTGAGACTTCTCTCTCAAAGTTGCCTACCATGAGACACTCCTGAGGTGGGGCCAGAGGGTGGTGCAAGGACTTTTGGTCCTACCTTAGAAGCTGGGAAAGACAGTTACTTTTCATCTGGGATAGTGGTTCCCTAGTGCCTACCTTCTCTATATTTGAGAACAGAAAACAGTTCTCAAATTTCTCCTCTTCTCCACAGCAGATGATGTCCTTAGATTTGAAGTGACCTGAACAAGTGCAGCCTATATTCCCCACACTCGGGCCAAGGGCTCTGTCTCATGCCTCTCCTCTGTCTGCATGTGCTCAGCACTGCACTCAGAAATCCCCCTGCCTCTGCCTCCCAGGTGCTGGGATTAAAGGCGTGTGCCATCACTGCCCGGCTTTTTTTTTTTTTTTGATACATGGAGTTTTAAGTACTAGAAACTAAATGTTGGCAGGAGGCTGAGCTGAGGGCTGTCCCAGGTCAGAGCTCACTGTTCATCCCTCCAAACATGGTAGATACATGGTAGATGTAGGCTGTCCTGTAGGGTCACCTGTCAGTGTCAAGGACAGAGGGAGCTGGGTATGACAATGTGGGCCCACTGAACACCCTACTCCTGCCCATGCTTGCAACAGGCAACACTAACGTCAACAGATGCTAAGACAACAAGGTGGATGCCATTCTCAAGGAGTCCTCAGGGCCTATCAACTTCACCATGTTCCTGAATATGTCTGGAGGGATGAACAGTGAGCTCTGACCTGGGACAGCCCTCACTCAGCTCAACCTCCTGCCAACATTTAGTTTCTAGTTCTTAAAACTCCATATAGCAAAAAAATAAGTTGGGCAGTGGTGGCACACGCCTTTAATCCCAGCAACTCTACAAAGTGAGTTCCAGGACAGCCAGAGCTATACAGAGAAACCCTGTCTCGAAAAACCAACAACAACAACAACAACGACATAATATAATAATGTTTCTACATATTTTACATAGGCAACTAGGATATCTCAGACCCCCCCCCCCGAGCCTGTGACCATTAATGTGCCACAGGCCTTGGAAATGCAGCACCCTTGGCAGAGCAAAGCCTCCCGGTGCCTTGGCTAGGGGAAGGAGTATCTATGTCATTTCCAGGCTACCTAGTCTCACTCTGCAGTTGTCCAGTCCCCTGGGATGGTAGCTCTCAGCCTGTCCTTGTCCAAAGACTCCACTAGACTTCTGAGCTGTCCTAGGGGACATCTCTTGAGACACCTCTCTCAGTAGTTCTAAAGCCTTATGAGTCCCAACACATTTCCCATCTATCTAGCTATATGTAGCCTCGGTCACTCTCAAAGACCTGACCCCCAAATGGAAGCCAGGGCTACCCATGGGTATCTGAGAATCTAAGGTTTCCTCTTAGAGTCAACAACAAGGGTTCTTGGGATCCTGAAACAGGAAAGATTCCCCAGAAGGTACAGCAAGACCAAGCACTTGAAGCTCTAGTACAAGACAGAACTCTAATAGCCTCTTTGTGGGCAGGCACAACTAATATCTTCAAGATGCTCAACCTTGATGGCAATGGAAGCATCCACAAGGAATAGTGAGTTCTGGTTTGGGGTCTGTGGAACACCTACCCTGAGAAGAGACATAGTACCTGGGCCCCAAGGCCACCTCATCAGCCCCCCTTGAGCTCTAACTCCAGGGCATTAAATAGTCACCCTAAGACCCTGAGAGCAGAGTCATTTGGAATGACTAAGGGAAAGGCCGTTCTTGCCATTTGGGCCTTCATTACCCAGGATGCCATTGTCTATCCATCTATTGCTGTTTTAAACCCCTTTCATAGATGCATTACTTACACACACAGAGCACTAGGAATAAGAAACATTCTGGCATCCCAGCATTTGCCTCTTACCCCATCAGGTATCTGCCGTGAGTCATGACGGGCTCCAGGAACCATTAGGCACATGGCCTTTGGTAGCAGATGGGTAGGATATACATTCTAAAAGCCTAAGCACGCCGGTAGTGGTGGTGCACACAGGTAGGATTTGCTGAAGGAGGCAGAGGCAGGAGGATCACGAGTTCAAGGCCAGCCTGGGCTACACATTTTAACAACAACAACAACAAAAACCAAAACAAACAAACAAAAAAGCCGGGCGTGGCAGCGCACACCTTTAATCCCAGTACTCGGGAGGCAGAGGCAGGCGGCTTTCTGAGTTCGAGGCCAGCCTGGTCTACAAAGTGAGTTCCAGGAGAAACCCTGTCTCAAAAAACCAAAACCAAAACCAAAACCAAAACCAAAACCAAAACCAAAAAAAAAAGCCCAAGCATATCACAGGGCAGCTAGAGGCAACATTCCCCCAAAAGGATCGATCACCACCCTGCTGCTGGCTAGCTCAATAATAGAGGCAGCAGACTATGAGGCAGGAATAAGGTCTAGGTTTCCAGCATGTCTGTACCATTTATTTGCCACTCCCACCACCACATTACTCCCAGTATCCCACCCCTTTCTTCCCTCCATGACCCTCTCCCTTCACCTTCCCTTCTCCCACCCCTCTCTGCCCCACTTCCTTCAATCCCTTTTCTGACCTAACCTTGCATACATTCCCAGCCCCTCCCCTTGCCTTGCCCTTGGCCATCTGACCCTCTTCATCCCTGAACAGGTCAAACAAGACTCGAAACCAATGAATGAAGTTCAGTGCCTGTAAGTTACCGTGTCTGGGCTGCTTGAACCTAGGAACCTTGTCCCTCCTCCTCCTCCTCCCTCCACCAACGTGAGCTCCCCATCGATACCCCACCTATCTTGGGCTCACTCTCAGGTGAATCAGATGCTAGAGTTTTCCCTCATCGATGTGGCTGACAACCTAGACTACAAAGTGTTGAGCTATATCCTTACCCATGTGGAGGAGAAAGTGTGAGCTGCTCCACCATTCAGGCTGCAACCTGCAGCTAGCTCAATAAAGTTGGACACACAAACTTTCCCATGAGTGTTCATTGCAGAGAATATGTTCCCTACTCTACTCAGACCAGCTCACCGCCCTCTGTGCTATTTTACAATCAAGCTCAGTACCTGGTCATACAGTGGAGACAAGTTCTTCTCCCAGTCTTATGCCAGGAACCCCTAACTCACTCCCTCTGCCTCTGCACAGGCCCACTTGCAGTAGCCACACATATGGCTTAACCAGGGTCCATCCTAACTGACCACTATCCATACAATACCAGTTATTTCCAATTCCATCATCGTCTTCCTGAGGACCAAAAGGCCATCCTGTCATACCCTGGGTCTTCTAACGACTTTGCCTCTGTCAGAGCTTTTAGCATGGCTTGCACAATCAAAGAAACCCTAGCAAGCCTATGCTTTACTAGACGTCTCTGGGCATAGTCTCTGCCCATTCTGAATGTCCTTTGGAGACAGAAGCAGGGCCAGGAGCTTCCTTCAAGGCCTCATCTGGAGGAGTCAAGCCAGGAGTCTCAAGTGGTGGCACTTGGGTGGGACTAACAGTCCTTGGATCCCTGGCACACATCGTGGGTGAAGAGGATCCGCCAGACTCAGCCTCCAGGCGCCGGTATGGGGTGTTGAAGAAGATCACCAAGACACAGGTGAAAAGGGTACATAGGCCGGCCAGCAGCAGCAGGGACACTAGGGGACACAAGCACAGAACTGACCCTCAACTGTCCAGGCAGTCAGAGCCCCCAGTTCCCACCATAGCAAAGCCTTGGTAGACCTGACCTAGTTGACCCCAGTGATGGTGACCACAGAGAGGTCTGGAAACAGTACTGGTCTAAATCCTCAACAGCTCTCAGGATGTTCCCAGACCCAGACTCCAACAGCAAGGAATCATGAGTTACATGACATGGGTGTATCACTACTGCTCTATACACTGTCATCTCCACATCTCTCTGTCTCTGCCTGCCTGTCTGCCTGCCTGCCTGCCGGTCACTCTTTCAATCTTCTTGTTTCTTTGTATGTGTGTCTCTATCCCTGTCTATCTCTAATCCACTCCTACTGCTCCTTTTGTCTGTCCAGGTAGACTCTCTTTCCCCCTGTCTCCCTGTCTCTGTCTTTCTATGTATATTTCTATACTTCTCTGTTTTTCTATTTCTGTCCTTGTCTCTTTTTCTCTCCAAGATATCTACCCCTTTCTATCTAAGATCTTAGTCTGTTTTCCTCGATTTTGAAACACCTCACATGATGCTGGATTTGTGTCAGAGTCTTTGGGTTGCACCCACAAGCAGGGCCCAGGCATCTGACCACACCATTTCACACACCAACTGGTGCTGCCCTGGGGGATTAAAGAACAACCAGAATCAAGATCCTCAACCAGGCCAGGCCTCCTAATAACCTTATCTTCCTGGTCTTGTCTTAGCTCTCTAGGGCCAAAGCCTAGGCACAGACACTCACCTGTCCAGTCCAGAGGGTCCTCACCCTGCTGGCAGGTAGAAAAGGATGGACCCGTTCGCCGCACAGTCAGTGCCGTCAATAGCAGCATGATGAGCATACCCTCGGCCTGCCTGGATACACAGGACCCTCAGCCTGGGCACAAGAACTCTCTGTCCACCACATTTAATGCCATTGTGGGCAGGGAACATCTGTGCCAACCACTACAACACCTGTTACTCCTGGGGCAGTACACTGTCCCCATCCACATCCGCCTTGCAGCTGGCCCAGACTTGCACACAGCAAGTACATGCTTATCCCTGGCCAGAGAAAGCA